>NC_090933.1:567479883-567544280 GCF_040938575.1 Ambystoma mexicanum | reverse complement strand
CTCCTGTGCAACTGTCATGCGTGTATGTGTCCATTGTACAGTGCCCTGATGCCTGTGTTTTGTTTCTCCCTGTCTGCAGCGTCAACTGATGAAGAGGGCGGAGAAGGTGCTGTGGAGCACAGCGGCGGGGATCCGACCGCCAGCCGGAGATGCAAGGCCCGGCTCCCCTCCCGTGTTGTCATCTCGTCGGGGAGTGAGGAGTCCGGTGCCGCGTCCCAGGCCGCAGCTGCCGGGGGGAGGTCCAAGAGGCGGAGGTTGCAGTTGGACTCCTCGGCAGCAGAAGGGGCAGCTGGGACCCCACAGGGCCCAACCGGGGAAGATGGCACGGAGTCATCCAGGTTGGTGGGGGGTTTGGTGGAGGAGGGGGCCGCGCAAGCACCAGAGACGGGGTCTGGAGGTGGGGATCCCACTGGTGCTAGTGGTGCAGTGCAGGACCAGGGACAGGAGGCAGCACAGGCGGCCGCGGAGGTGCCTGTGTGCAATCCTGTCCCCGATCCTGTCCCTGCATCATCTTGCACCAGCAGGGATGCCTACGTCCAGACCCGTTTTCAGGCAGGGGATGAGCTGACGTCAACTGGCCTTCCTCTGCCTGCGGACGTGGCCATCCAGGTCCGGGTTGAACCTGTCCTGGCTGGTGTGGCGTTGCGTCAACGGGCCATGCGAGGTGACCTGCAGTCTTTTCATGGAGAGACTGCACGTCATCTCGAATGGCTCGTTGACCACGTCAGCCTGCTGGGACAGGTCACCCAGGCCGGATTCCTCCGTCTGATGGGGCTTGCTCCGACCCCCTCCTCAACTGGACCCCCTATGCGCCAGTCGTCCTCTGTGCCATCTTCCCACCCATCAGTCACCTGGGTGCCCTGTCGAGCTGCCTCTGACGGTGCGGCCAGGCTGGTGGAGGAGGCATCCCTGCCACAGTCGGGAGTCGGTGGACCAGCAGGGGTGGCCACATCAACAAGTGCACCCCAGCCGGCGGAGGATGTGCAGGCAGCAGGAGGCAGTGCACGGGCAGAGGCAGAGCAGCAGCAGCAGCAACATGGTGGGAGCCATGAAGGCTCGGGGCTTTCGACATCGGAGGGGCAGGCATCGGCCGGAGGGCAGGGGGACCCAGGACAGAGAGTGTCTTCCGTGTGGCAGCGGTTGGGCCATGCCATAGGTGCGGAGCGGCGGCGGGCGGAAGAGGCGCGGCTCACAATGGTCAGGGCGGAGAACTCCATGCGGAGGGCCCTGAGGCGGGCCGAGTGCCTCGAGGCAATCCGCAGGGGGTTGGAGGAGGACACAGCGTCGTCCATGCGGACCCTCGGGGCCATTGAACTGGACCGCCTCCGGGACATCGAACAGGAGTTCGATGATGCCCTGGCCCGGGACACCACAGAGTGAGCCGCTGGACTTGCCCGCCACCTTTGTATATAGTTCTTTAGTTTTAGGTTTCCTTTCTTTCGTATTATGATTTGGAGTCGACGGACACTGCTCCACTTTTTGTATATAGTTGATTTTTAGGTAGATTTTTTAGTAGGTTTCCTTTGTTCAGTTGGGCTCATGGACCCTTGTTATTTTTGTACATAGTTCTTTATTGCATGGAGATTTTTTTCTATTTGGATTTCAAGTTTTATTTTTTCATACGGACATGCAGCTTATTTTTTCTCATTCACATTGTAGTTTGTTTTCTTTCTTTAGCATTCTTATTTTTTTTCAATACAATTTTGTTTGCATACTTCACTGTGTGGTATCATCTCATTGGTTTCATGCATGTCATGTTGTGTGTTTTCCCATTCAATTGCAACCATTGTGTGTGACGGACATGGCTTCATTAGCTTCATGAACATTGGGGGTGTAACATGTGATTTCTATTTCCATGTGGGTGAATGGGTGACTTGGTAGGGCTTTTTGGCTGTGGAGGCTGACCATTACGCACATGATTGGGGATTGTGAGGACCTGGTGGGGGCTGCCCATGGTGGCAGGGGGGTGGGGGGTGGTGGGAGACATGGTTGGGGGCCTGGTGGAGGATGCCCCTGGTGGCTGGGGGGTGGGGGTTGTGGGAGACATGAGTGGGGGCCTGGTGGAGGATGCCCCTGGTGGCTGGGGGGTGGGGGTGGTGGGAGACATGAGTGGGGGCCTGGTGGAGGGTGCCCCTGGTGGCTGGGGGGTGGGGGTGGTGGGAGACATGGGTGGGGGCCTGGTGGAGGGTGCCCATGCACTGCTGGGGGGTGGGGGTGCAGGGGGACATGAGTGGGGGCCTGGTAGGGGCTGCCCATGGTGCCTGGGGGGTGGGGGTGGTGGGAGACATGAGTGGGGGCCTGGTGGAGGGTGCCCCTGCACTGCTGGGGGGTGGGGGTGCAGGGGGACATGAGTGAGGGCCTGGTGGAGGGTGACCCTTTGAGCTGGGGGGTGGGGGTGGTGGGAGACATGAGTGGGGGCCTGGTGGAGGATGCCCATGGTGGCAGGGGGGTGGGGGTAGTGGGAGACATGAGTGGGGGCCTGGTGGAGGGTGCCCCTGCACTGCTGGGGGGTGGGGGTGCAGGGGGACATGAGTGGGGGCCTGGTGGAGGGTGACCCTGGATGCTGGGGGGTGGGGGTGGTGGGAGACATGATTGGGGGCCTGGTGGAGGATGCCCCTGGTGGCTGGGGGGTGGGGGTGGTGGGAGACATGAGTGGGGGCCTGGTGGAGGGTGCCCCTGGTGGCTGGGGGGTGGGGGTGGTGGGAGACATGAGTGGGGGCCTGGTGGAGGGTGCCCATGCACTACTGGGGGGTGGGGGTGCAGGGGGACATGGGTGGGGGCCTGGTGGAGACTGCCCCTGGTGGCTGGGGGGTGGGGGTGGTGGGAGACATGAGTGGGGGCCTGGTGGAGGGTGCCCCTGCACTGCTGGGGGGTGGGGGTGCAGGGGGACATGAGTGGGGGCCTGGTGGGGGCTGCCCATGGTGGCTGGGGGGTGGGGGTGGTGGGCGACATGAGTGGGGGCCTGGTGGAGGATGCCCCTGGTGGCTGGGGGGTGGGGGTGGTGGGAGACATGAGTGGGGGCCTGGTGGAGGGTGCCCCTGCACTGCTTGGGGGTGGGGTGGTGGGAGACATGAGTGGGGGCCTGGTGGAGGGTGCCCCTGCACTGCTTGGGGGTGGGGTGGTGGGAGACATGTGTGGGGGCCTGGTGGAGGGTGCCCCTGCACTGCTTGGGGGTGGGGTGGTGGGAGACATGAGTGGGGGCCTGGTGGAGGGTGCCCCTGCACTGCTTGGGGTGGGGTGGTGGGAGACATGAGTGGGGGCCTGGTGGAGGGTGCCCATGCACTGCTGGGGGGTGGGGGTGCAGAGGGACATGAGTGGGGGCCTGGTGGGGGCTGCCCATGGTGGCTGGGGGGTGGGGGTGGCGGGAGACATTAGTGGGGGCCTGGTGGAGGGTGCCCCTGCACTGCTGGGGGGTGGGGGTTCAGGGGGACGTGAGTGGGGGCCTGGTGGAGGTTGACCCTGGATGCTGGGGGGTGGGGGTGGTGGGAGACATGATTGGGGGCCTGGTGGAGGATGCCCCTGGTGTCTGGGGGGTGGGGGTGGTGGGAGACATGAGTGGGGGCCTGGTGGAGGCTGCCCCTGGTGGCTGGGGGGTGGGGGTGGTGGGAGACATGAGTAGGGGCCTGGTGGAGGCTGCCCCTGGTGGCAGGGGGGTGGGGGTGGTGGGAGACATGAGTGGGGGCCTGGTGGAGGCTGCCCCTGCACTGCTTGGGGGTGGGGTGGTGGGAGACAAGTGTGGGGGCCTGGTGGAGGGTGCCCCTGCACTGCTTGGGGGTGGGGTGGTGGGTGACATGAGTGGGGGCCTGGTGGAGGGTGCCCCTGCACTGCTTGGGGTGGGGTGGTGGGAGACATGAGTGGGGGCCTGGTGGAGGGTGCCCCTGCGCTGCTTGGGGGTGGGGGTGGTGGGAGACATGAGTGGGGGCCTGGTGGAGGGTGCCCATGCACTGCTGGGGGGTGGGGGTGCAGGGGGACATGAGTGGGGGCCTGGTGGAGGGAGCCCCTGCACTGCTTGGGGGTGGGGGTGGAGGGAGACATGAGTGGGGGCCTGGTGGAGGGTGCCCATGCACTGCTGGGGGGTGGGGGTGCAGGGGGACATGAGTGGGGGCCTGGTGGGGGCTGCCCATGGTGGCTGGGGGGTGGGGGTGGTGGGAGACATGAGTGGGGGCCTGGTGGAGGGTGCCCCTGCACTGCTTGGGGGTGGGGTGGTGGGAGACATTAGTGGGGGCCTGGTGGAGGGTGCCCCTGCACTGCTGGGGGGTGGGGGTGCAGGGGGACATGAGTGGGGGCCTGGTGGAGGGTGACCCTGGATGCTGGGGGGTGGGGGTGGTGGGAGACATGATTGGGGGCCTGGTGGAGGATGCCCCTGGTGGCTGGGGGGTGGGGGTGGTGGGAGACATGAGTGGGGGCCTGGTGGAGGCTGCCCCTGGTGGCTGGGGGGTGGGGGTGGTGGGGGACATGAGTAGGGGCCTGGTGGAGGCTGCCCCTGGTGGCTGGGGGGTGGGGGTGGTGGGAGACATGAGTGGGGGCCTGGTGGAGGGTGCCCCTGCACTGCTTGGGGTTGGGGTGGTGGGAGACAAGTGTGGGGGCCTGGTGGAGGGTGCCCCTGCACTGCTTGGGGGTGGGGGTGGTGGGAGACATGAGTGGGGGCCTGGTGGAGGTTGCCCATGCACTGCTGGGGGGTGGGGGTGCAGGGAGACATGAGTGGGGGCCTGGTGGAGGGAGCCCCTGCACTGCTGGGGGGTGGGGGTGGTGGGAGACATGATTGGGGGCCTGGTGGAGGATGCCCCTGGTGGCTGGGGGGTGGGGGTGGTGGGAGACATGAGTGGGGGACTGGTGGAGGCTGCCCCTGGTTGCTGGGGGGTGGGGGTGGTGGGAGACATGAGTAGGGGCCTGGTGGAGGCTGCCCCTGGTGGCTGGGGGGTGGGGGTGGTGGGAGACATGAGTGGGGGCCTGGTGGAGGGTGCCCCTGCACTGCTTGGGGTTGGGGTGGTGGGAGACAAGTGTGGGGGCCTGGTGGAGGGTGCCCCTGCACTGCTTGGGGGTGGGGGTGGTGGGAGACATGAGTGGGGGCCTGGTGGAGGTTGCCCATGCACTGCTGGGGGGTGGGGGTTCAGGGAGACATGAGTGGGGGCCTGGTGGAGGGAGCCCCTGCACTGCTTGGGGGTGGGGGTGGTGGGAGACATGAGTGGGGGCCTGGTGGAGGGTGCACATGCACTGCTGGGGTGTGGGGGTGCAGGGGGACATGAGTGGGGGCCTGGTGGGGGCTGCCCATGGTGGCTGGGGGGTGGGGGTGGTGGGAGACATTAGTGGGGGCCTGGTGGAGGGTGCCCCTGGTGGCTGGGTGGTGGGGGTGGTGGGAGACATGAGTGGGGGTCTGGTGGAGGGTGCCCCTGGTGGCTGGGGGGTGGGGGTGGTGGGAGACATGAGTGGGGGCCTGGTGGAGGGTGCCCCTGGTGGCTGGGGGGTGGGGGTGGTGGGAGACATGAGTGGGGGCCTGGTGGAGGCTGCCCCTGCACTGCTTGGGGGTGGGGGTGGTGGGAGACATGCATTGTTGATCAGTAGTGCAAGGTGACATGTGGGTTGGCTGGGGGGCATGCCCATGGTGGATGGGCTGCCTGCGGGACATGAGCAGGGGTGCAGGGTATTCCCCCGTGGTGTGGGCTGCCTGCAGGGGCCGTGGAGGTTGTGGAGCATACACCTGGGAGGACCCACATGGCCAATTCACGTGTAGTACTCCCCAGAACCCCTGAAATACACATACCCTGCTGAAATCGCGTGTGGAACTTCCCGCAGAATACACGTACCCTGCTCGCACTGGGCCAATCGCGTGTGGAACTTCCCGCGCACCCCTGGGATACACATACCCTGCAGAAATCACGTGTGGAACTTCCCGCGCACCCCTGGAATACACGTACCCTGCTGAAATCGCGTGTGGAACTTCCCGCGCACCCCTGGAATACACGTACCCTGCTTGCACGGGGCCAATCGCGTGTGGAACTTCCCACGCACCCCTGGAATACACGTACCCTGCTTGCACAGGGCCAATCACGTGAGAGACTTCACGTGAACCCCTGAAATACACGTAGCCCGCTCCCCCGGCCCGATCGCGTGAGAAAGTTCACGCGAACCCCTGTAATACACGTAGCACGCTCCCCCAGGCCCGATCGCGTGAGAAACTTCACGCGAACCCCTGAAATACACATAGCCCGCTCCCCCAGGCCCGATCGCGTGAGAAACTTCACGCGAACCCCTGAAATACACGTAGCCCGCTCCCCCAGGCCCGATCGCGTGAGAAAGTTCACGCGAACCCCTGTAATACACGTAGCCCGCTCCCCCAGGCCCGATCGCGTGTGGAACTTCCCGCGCACCCCTGAAATACACATACCTTGCCCGCACTGGGCCAATCGCGTGTGGAACTTCCCGCGCACCCCTGAAATACACGTTCCCCGCTTGGCGTTTGCTGTTTGCCAGCCCGGTGAACTGGTCCAGGGTTAGCGCAGCCCTTTGCGATGATTTAGCGATTTTGATGGCTTTTCCTTGCGCGAGGGCGTTCTTCGGGGCGTTACTGCCGCTGCTGCAGGGTCGCTGCGATTCTCTGCGCCACGGCTGGTTTGGGAGCCTAAAATCCATGAATACGCTGTGCGCGGAAATCGGTTTTAGCGCACGTGCCTGGCGCAGACAATCGCACGCGGACACTCTGCGCCAGCCGCTTGCGACACTTTTCTGCGAAATTCTATGAATTACCCTCTTAGTCTGTTCTTAAACACCTCCAATTCAGAATGCAGACAAAAACTTCCAAAAACCATTTAGAGTAGAATAAGCATCAATTTTGGATTACGGCAAGTTACAATTATCGCATGTGTTTTTCAACCGTTGTCTCTGTTGCGATCATCACCAGATATTCCATCTCGGTGTCCTCGGTCACTTGACAAAATCCTTGTGCCTAAAAGCTTGAGTACAGTGTAGAATTATTTGACCATAGCACAAAACATAAGAAGGCCCTTGATTTCATTGTGCCACAATAAATGCTATGTTATAATGAGTCTATCTTTCCTTCCATGGCATGCTTTTCAGGATGTTTGTTTGCATGTATGAGGCAATGAGTGCCCGGAGTATGGGATGCCGTGTGAGGCCAACCTCTGAAGCCTAAAAAGTAGATCCACGTCGGCTTGACACGTGGCTAAATTGTGCACTAGACCTGCGCATGAACTGGTCTGCTGTTAAATCTCTGTTACCAATTTAATGGACTCCCCTGGAGTGTAATTTGCTTTCTGACTTTGAGAACTTTCAGACATTTAATTACTCTTTTTACTATAGCTGGTAAGATAGCTATAACTGGTAAGATAGCTCAGTGGGTTGAGCGCTCACTGCAGCGATATGTGTGAAAGCTGTTGGTTGCAGGGTTGAATCCCGGCAAGGCAACCTCAGCCTTTCGTCGCCCTGTGGTTGATAAATGAGTACCAACATAGGTTGGGTGATATTGTATGTTTATATGTTCTATATGAAGCGCGTAAGCATAAGTGCTATATAATAGTACATCATTATCATTTGGCCTTGGACCTCTGCTTGCATCCACTGTAATTTGGTAATATGGGTCTATAGACACTGATATTAACAATTCATGTGGTGATCCATTCTTGTATGAAATGTATATCACATTACAGTGATATTGTAACCATATTTTTTGTAGTGTATTTAGGAACAATGCTATGTGATGCTACTTCCTGTTTTATCAAGGGGTGAAAGGTTGTGTTCCATTGCTTACTGTGATGTCACTACAGGGTGGGGTCAAATTACATCACTTCCTGTGATGTCATCAGAGGTCAAGGGTTGTGTGATGTCACTGCCGCTACGACTGCCATTTTGGTGAAATGACATCCCTGGGCAGGGCACTCCCCATCATTTCAAGAGACGCCCAAAGGCTCCTGCCCGTATATACTGCGGATCTCAGAATTAGTGGTTCTCAGGAGCAAAGAATGCTCATGTGGCATCCAGAGTCCGACTCCCACCTATGCTACCTGTGATTTAAGCTATGAGTCCAATAAGCACAGGATGTGGGCTCCTCCTGCATTATCCCCTTAAAATATATCGTGGACAACTCGTCACTTATACCCGTATTTGCAGTATTACTTTTGGAAAAAATAGAAAACTGAGGAAAGCAAATCAAATGTGAACACTACCAAAGTAAAAGTGACTGCAGATAATGTATGGATAAAGTGGTGCGAGGAAAAACACACAGGTCAAAGCTTATTAGCGCTTCAGAGATTAGAGTTTGAATGGCTTGCTCAGAGCTCACTCGAAATTTACAGGTGCTTGATATTGAAATCAATTTCCAGCATTCATAACTACACAAGATGTCTATAAATATGTCGCCTTCACTGCAACTCTAAGCCTTAGAGTAATCCAGCAAAGCCAAGAAGTCACAACAGAGGCTACCAAAGGAGGAAAAATCGATACTCCTCAGCACTGCTGCATGCCACCCATGGGATGAACAATTTGCACCAGGCTTCACCGATCTGGGTCGGTGCAAGATGTTTTAAAGCTCAGGGGGCATCGCCTCGATAATGGAAATAGAAGAATTCATCCTCTGCTCACAACAGGGCACCAACACTGCGCCCTTGAAGCGCTGCCTGCTTCACCGTTCCAGGTGTCGGTGCACGGTGGGTGCAGGATGTTTAAAACAAAGAGGGTATGGTTCTGATAATGGAAATAGAAGAATTCCTCCTCTGCTCACACCAGCGGAGCCAACACTGTGCCCTTGACTCATTGCGGGCTTCAAGTTACATAGGAAATCCAAAACATGTATTGCTAATAACTTTTGACTTGTGCCACAGGTTTGTCTGAAATTTTACAAAAAAAAATTTGTCATGACGCCACCCCCTCCCAGACTGAAAGGTTTCAGAAAGATTATTTGAAAAATATAAAAGTTATTATCAAAATAAAAAATCGCAGTTCCGCTCAGGCCCCATTCATTTTCCCTTATACAAAAAAGGTAATTTTTCCTCGGACCGCAAGGCCAAAACCACTGGACTGATTTGGATCAGGTCCAAAACACCTTGGGCACGAAGAGTTGACTCACAATCCTTTTGTGTTTTGGGGTTAGTCCATCGAGTACCCTGGACTGGTGCATGACTTTCTGGAAACTTTTCCAAAGGAGTGACCAGCTGTCTGAACTGGATATCCCAGCCCCTCCGATGAGTAGCAATTACGCTTGAGATTAACGGGAATGCAGATTTTATTCATACATTAATAATCCAAATGACTCAGGTAGTTTGAAAAAAGAAAATCTGTTTTAATATCAACTATCTAATACAGGGAGTACAACGAACATCAGCACTCGCTCAATCCTCTTACTCAACGAATCTTACAAAAAACAGAGGTCATATTAGGCAAAATCATCATCAGTGACCTGTTTACCTGCATCATTACCAACGTCATCCTATGTGGCAAACTACAAAAACCTACTGAGGGAAGTGAAAGGCTCTAAGTGAATATCTAAGTATAAGTTCCATATCAGTATAGAACAGTGAAGGAAAGTAATAGGGTACTTAACATCAGGTGGGGCAACTTAGCCCTCCCCTTAATATGGCCACTATGAACGTCACTAAATGCACGACATCCCATTGGCTACACAAACTATAGGACCCTTAATTACGCTGTCCTCTACAATTGGTTTGCTTCTAACCCCTGTCACTACTTTTCCACCTACGTCCAGCAGCTTGTAGACTGAACATCCAGGTGCGGGTGAGCTCGTCTTAACACTAGCTTCCCATCAAATAGCAAATCGATCCATCATCACCTCAATGGTTCAGTGTCAATTAGGGCTTTGAAGCCTAGCCTTGAGGATGTAATGTGCTATGAGAAATGTAAAGGAGTGTGCGCACACGCTGCCCCCATACGTAGGTGTGACCACCTCATTCTTCCAACTGACAGGAGACCATGGAATCAAGGCTTTTGGCATATTAAAATACAATTTACTAATAGTCCTTTTGTTTTACTCACACCTTCTGTACAGGAGTTTCTGTTCTTTCACACAAACTGTATCCAATGTCAGTTCATTCCAGTTTGATAAGACCTTGGCTTCTTGGCTCATCCAACTCCTTCTGCTGGGATTCATTTGGTAATTCAATTTGCTTTTTAACTGCGACACACTGAAATTAGGCCTTCTTGCTAATGACCAGCAGTGCTTATAATGCATAGAGGAATCATCCATCCTTTATTCGTCCATATGCACATATATATTTATTGGCACTTGCTGCAATATATTCACTATAATGCTAGCCTCAAGATTATTTATCTGCTTGCGTTTCTTTTTCATCTGTACACGTGTAAAATGACTTGATATCTTCATCTGTTTCTGTGGCATAAGCTTCTTCACCTTGATCCCAAGATGTCACTTATCCTTGATATTCTCTTGATGCCTTGTAGAATATCTGCATTCTCTGGTCTCTGCATCAGATCAATTCTGTGTGACGTCACCATTCATCGTTGCCCATCATTTGCTCTGCTTCTTCAGGAATCTCATTCAAATGGCCATCATATTTTCTTGTCTGCAGGTACAGTTTTGTCAATGGTTACCTTACCTCCCAGATCTTCTTAGGTATTGGTACTTTCACTGGTACTGCGCACAGTCCATACTCTGCTCTTAGTCTCTTCAACTGCTGCATGTATGTCTCATACTCTGGTTTCCAACAGACAGGTGTTAAGATGGATTTCTGAACTCTGACCGGGTGGGCAGAGTTTCAGGAGGCCAGCGTAGTTTCTTGGAACAGGGTAACCTTCTGCACAAGCCAGACCACTCAAGGTAGCTTGGCGGCGGTCAAGACTAGGTCTCAGGATGGGTGAGAGTGACTAAAATACCTCAATGAGCACACAGAGCAAAGGAAACTTACAAATCACTCCCATTCAAGTGTAGATATATTAAAAATACAAATGCATTTAATTTAAGGCCTTTGAGTTTCAACACACAAATCAAATCACAGTAATACTTTTAAGCCAACACAATCCTATCTAAATACATATATGCACGACCAATGGGGTCTAAAGATTTAATGCACAAACTGGGTCCACAACCTACAAGGGGAAGGAAGCAGGCAGTGCAAATAGTCTTTAGTCCATTCTGCATCCAACACACTCCTAACTAAGAGACAGTCCAATCCCTAAGAAGAGTGGAGCTTATTGCTCAAATGTACTTTCACTGCTGGCGGACACAGTAGTTCAAATGGGCAAAACGGGGTCTCTCCAGGGGTCTGTAGCAGCTCAGAATTGTGGGTGTGATGATCAAGAATAGGTTCCCACTATTTGAGGAGGGCCTCCACTTTAGGGCAGAGTCAATTGCAAGAGTTGGGAATAGTTTGCTAGTTCGTACTAGCAGTGGAAAGGAGAGGGGCCCTCAGCGGCCACTCGTGCGTACAAATGGATGGAGGCGATAGGGGCCACCGTCTAGGGTTACGATTACTCACCAACCCCCTGGACACTCCGGCCCAACCTTTGGCAGTCAAGTCCACTTCGGTTGCAGGTTCAAGTGCAGCAATTTGGCGGCTCTGTGGCTTTCAGCGATGAAGATACAGCGATGATTCCCAAACGGGACAGTGGTGATTTCTCCGCTCCTGGTGGATGGATTAGGCCAGTTTCACTGCAGTAGGCTTCAGGGACAAGAGGGGCTCAAATGCAGCACACCTGCAAAGTTCGTCACCATGGCTGGGTGACAAGGTACCCCTGTATACTCTGGTTCAGGCACACTCACTTTACTCCAGACCTGGGAATGCCAAGTGTACGAAATTCGGTTTGAGAATCACGTGAACAAAGAGCTAGCGACATACCAAGTTTTGAGGGCCTCCTCAAAATGGCAGCGGCATCAGGACAAAGAGCCTGCATAAGCTGGTCAGCCCACTGGTTGGCCCAGGGACACTTCCAAGAGAGCTTACTTGCAGGGTTTGATGAAGGTGCCGAGAATAGATGGTACCACTATTCCAATGGGGCAAAGCATCTTTGCAGACCTTCTAGGATGACCGGATGCAGAGGGGTCCCACGGGACGACAGTGGGCTTAGGGTGCCAAACCATCCAGCGGGTCACCAGCAGTTCCTCGACTCAGCTTCTTAGTTTCAGGATACTTGGATCCTATCCTTCGTTCAGTGAGAACTCCAGAGATCAACATGGTATGGGTGTTTGGGACCTTCTCTTATCCAGAATCTCCTTTGCGCCAACGCGAAGAAGACCCAATAGGAGATCTTCTCACATACAGGCATACCATACGTGGACCAATCACGGACCACGGTGGTCCCAGGCATTCACAGCACTCCAGACTCTCTGGCACTTAGGATGTGTGTTGGAACCAGACGCTCCAGTTCACATCCTAGAGGCACACACACAAGGCATGCAGAAGCCCGGAAAAGATTGGCATTTTGCGGGAAAATGCATGCCCAAAAAAGGACTGACCCGGGTTGACTCGACCTGGAGAAGGTGAAGGGGCAATATGGCCAAAGAACAGGATAAAGAACCTTGTGGCATGCCCATTTTGAAGCCAGGCCACCTGTTTGTGGCAAACGCGGTTATCGTGGTTTACCTGGCAGGAAACGGTTTAAAATATGTAAAATTATAAGCTGCCAAGAGCCCTGTCGAAAGCACATCTGCACTTCTCCTAAAAAATCCTTCAAGAGCATCTAGGGCATTTGGAAATGACTAATAGACCCAAGGTCACTATACTGAAAGGTGCACTGTACATTTGTTATATGGTTCACAAACATTGCAACATTGGAAAGGACTAAGGGAAACAAAGTCTCCCAGTACTGAATGTCTTAAGGGCACATCAGTTTCACCATAAAACGTGAGTAAAAAAGGCATGAAGAGTGCAGCAGAAGTCTGCGCTCCTCTGGTAAAGTCAGACTATGGTGTTTACATCAGCAAAAAGTTGGGGGGTACACAACCGGAGGGAAAATTACTCATAAATGGGAATCTTTCCTAACAACAGGAATATGGGTGGGGCGGTTGGAGTAGGGGTACTTGGCTCCTCCTCTACATATCTGATTTGTATAACCGAGGGATCTACCTTCCAGATCTCACTAAAATGCCTGCTGGTGAATGGCAGTGAGGTAGGATAGAGTTTAGCAGTCTTGGGCACTGTGGTTATTTTGCTGGGTGCTGATGTATCTATGCAGGTACGCTGGGAGGGAATATACAAGGCCAATCCATTTAATGAGTCGATCCTGCGGTTGGCTATCCTGTTTGTTACTGGCCTCCCTCTGTCAATGGTCACGGTAAGTGAGCCAACATGGTGATGGAGTCCGGCGCCCCCGGGTGGTTACCCTTGTTGTTTTGTGTGGTTTGGGTTGTATTGGGTGGGATGAGTTTCACTGAAAGTTGGGGGCGGGCTGTGTGGGCGGGAGTGGGGTGTGTAGGGAGAGTTTTGAGCCGGCTGGAGGGTGGGGCAAGGTGGGGTGTTGGGGGAGTTTGGGGTTTGCTTTCTTCATAAAATTATTCACATCTCTTTATGGTGCAGGGACATGCTCCCTCACTGTGGGGGAACACTCTCAGACACAAGGTTCAGGGTGCAGTGTGGGTCTGGTGATTAGGTCTATGGGACCATGGCTAGCTTCAGCATTATAAGCTGGAATGTGCAGGGGCTTAATAACCCATGCAAAGTTCCCGAGGTTGTCAACTACTGTGAGCCTCATGGGGCCAAAGTTATTCTATTGCAGGATACTCACCTGGTCGGAACGGTAAATAAAGGGGTTGCTAGGTCTTGGGGATCTAATAGATATTACGCATCCTATTCCTCCTACTCAACGGGGTTAATGACGTTAATACACTAATCTCTTTGATTCCATTTGGTGGAGAATGTCGTGGACTTGCATGGCAGATTTGCCGTTGTGTTGGCAGCTGGGCCCATATCCCAGTGACGTCTGCGTACAACTATGGTCCCAATGTGCATAATCCTTCGTTTTTGAGCGACTCCTGTGTAGCTGCTATAAATACTTGCATACAAATATTGTTTGGGCTGGGGTCCTCAATGTCGCCTTGGACATGTCACTGGACCGCTTTGCAGGGACTGCTCGTTCGGCAACTAGCGCTGTGTGCATATGTATGTCTAAAATGGAGTTGAAAGATGTCTGGCATGTGCTACATCCCAGGGCTACGGACTATTCTTGCCACTTCTCAGTTTATGACATGTCCTTGTGCCTGGACTATGTTCTGGGTTGCCAGTCCCTGATGCGTATGACAGCTGACTGTTTGCTCCTTCATAGGACATTGTCAAACCCTTGCCCTGTCTTGTGGTTGCTAGATCTAGTTTGGGGAAAGCCACCAAAGTGTTTTTGGTGTTTTAAGGCCAGGGCTCTGTCGGCTCTGGTTCGCAGTGAGGTGGTTAATGTCGTTCGCTCATATTTTCAGGACAACCCGGGCTCGGTGAGCACGAGGCATTCAACATGGTGCAGTGGTTGCATGTCCTTAGAATTCGGGGTGGTAAAAACTATTAGGAGACAGCTGTCAGAACTTGAAAGGGAGATCATCCACATATGCAAGGCACCTAATATGATGTGATTGGATCTTGGGGGCATGCTCTTTCTCTACTCAAACACCCCAGAAGGTCGGCTAAGTATTGGTTGAAGAGAAAGATATGCAGATAACAAGGGGGGGGTCCAGGGAGACTCTCTGCCAGACATGAGTCCTGGTTACAAGAGCCTTACCCAGAGTCTTTAGCTCACTATATTTCACAGAGGAGAAATATCCTATACATATAAGTCTTTGTCCTGCCCTGGGGCAGTCCAGCACCGAAATGCTAGGCAATTCTCCTCTGAACAAGAGTACCAACAGCAACCCCAGACACGGGTTTCGGTCTGGTTGAACCTCATCAGTAGGGTGTAGCTGTGCCTCTCTAAGAATAGTGAGCAAGGGGTCCACGTCTGGATTCCCCTAGTAACTGTTGGTAGTGAAGTGAAATAGTGAAGGTGTAGGAGATATAGTTTACCTATTGCCAAATAGGTAAACTATATCTCCTACACCTTCACCATTGCCTCCAATGGGTATTCCTAGCCATTCATGGCCTCCTCCTGCCTTTATCTCTCCCGACAGGAACGGCTGCACCACGGATAATTAATCCTCCTCAGTGTACATAGACATTTAGATGCAGCAGCCACTGTGCTCTCTAGATCCGGTAAGCTCCGGTACATCCATGTATACATTTACTTCTCTACTGCTAGACTACCCAGAAATGAATGACTCCTGATATACTCTCTGTCTGTTTAATTCCAACAGACCGCATAGGATACTTCTACCCCACGAATATCCCGTCCTGATGAAGGCCCACACCACCTAAACTCATCTAGTTTACCATAGGGCCGAAACACTGTCGTGTTGAGCTGTTTTGTTGTTATTGTTGTTGTTCAACCCCACATTGTGTGTCACGCAAGTCCGCTGATGATTCTGCTACTATTTCACTAAATTGTCTTGTCCTGCAAATATTCAACATTTGATCCATGTAACCAAGGTACTAAACCTCTGTAAATTTACAAATGTTGAACTATCCTGTGCTTTAGAAATACAAGTGTATCTCGAACACTGACTGCAAAAAAAATTAAACTGAACTGCAGTATACAGAATTTTCCTTCCAAGACAATTATTCTCTGTTGTGTATAATTCTGTGTCCACTACATCAAACTGAGTTTGTCGTTCCTTTGTCAGCAGTGAGGCTCACATGTCCTTGCTCATTTTTGTTCTTTATATCATTCCAGAATACCACAACCTTTTCTAGGGGTATATCACATCCCATACAATCAAGGTGCATCCACTACTGAATTTAGAAGTTATTCCCAACATCAGTGTCTGCCTGGTCGCATACACTTTACTGATTACCAGAATATCACACTACTACGCTTACTCTCTACTATACACCACCATTCAAATAGAACTAAGCAGTACTATGACACATTCGGTAAAGCTGTTCTCATACTAACATGACTCATCAAGCTACCCATCATCCTAATAAAACACAGCTAGCTAGCATATACCGGCTATCTTAGGCGTCTCCTCAGGCCTAACGCAGCCAGAACTCAGTCTGGATGTCATCCCTACAGACTGAACACATTCAACTGATCTCGTCAGCACCACACCTACCGCTAAGAAGCAGCTATCATGCAACAACCACACCAGCTGCACACAATCCTGGTGTGCCCACGCACTTTACAACTCTCTCTCTCTCAATTGACTTGAACTGCGGTTCCCGAGGGCGTTCAACCTACCAGCGCTTTGAGATCATACCAATGACACCTAAGGCGCTATACACATGCAAAATAACATAACATAACATAACTAGGTCAAGTGCTGCATCCTAGCATGTGTGCATAGGCAAATTCACATGCCACCGACACTGCAGGTTTACAGAGCGTGTGCCAGGAATTCTTTGCAGTTGAACACTTCCCCTGAGCCGTGGAAGCCATTGAATGCACCCATGTAGCACTGCGACCCCACTGAGAGACTGAGCACATCTGTGGCAACAGGAAACATTGGCATTCCATCTATGTGCAGGTGATCTATGATGCCAGTGGACATTTCATGCATGTGAATGCCAATTATGAAGGATGCACGCAAGATACCTACATCATCCAGAATTCCCCCATATACCAGGCCCATGCACCACGAACCTTTGGAAAAACCTGGTTTGTGGGTGAGTAGCAACTTTCACACACACACAAGCAGTCTCATGACACACAGGAACACAAGAAATAATTAAAATGCATGTATTTAATAACCAAGTTCTACTTTTCAGGGGACAGTGCCTACCCACCCCCACCATTCCTATTGTCAGCAATCAGGAATCTACCAACCCCATGCGAGGCATGCTACAAGACAGCACACATAGCCGCTGGGGAATAGTGGAACAGACATTCAGAAGTGCTCAAGTCACGCTTCAACTCCCTTGACCACTCAGGTGGCATGTTTCCATTTGCACCCCTTGCAGTATGCAAACTCATTGTGGCATGTTGTGTCCTGAATAATATTGCCACACATTTTGGCCCAGCAGTAGAGCTACAGGAGGGACTCTGCCCTCATAAACAGGCACCACCCACTCCCTTAACAGGACAAAGGACACAGGGACAGGACACACACAACTAGGTAGTACAAACCCACTTCACATGAATTGCAAACCCTATGGAACACACATAGTAAAGCCACATCCCTGATGGCCCTCAATGATGCAACTGGGCCCATCCAGCTTGCCCATGACAGCACCCTGAGAATGTTTGTCTTGTATTGCAATCAGTGTGTGCCCCATAACATTAAAAGTACAATGCCACCCCATCAACATCCATCACCTCTTCAAATTGAGTCAACTCATCCACGTGTGGTGACACACCTCCACTAACCTGAACAGATGCTACATTGCTGCTGAGCTTTACTTTGGTCTACCTTATGTAGTCACCCATCCTCTTGTGGACCACTTCCACTGTGCACCTTTCCACACCACAGGCATTGATGAGATCTGCAACCTCCTGCCACATCCTTCACCGCTGAGTCAGAGGAAGAGTACTACCAGCCCAAGGCTACAGGCCGACATGGTGTCTGTCGACGTAATCAGTGAGGATTGTTAACTCCTCATCTGTGAAGTGCCTCTTCCTTGATGGCCCCTTCTCTTCTGGGCACTTGTAGGCTCACCACCACATTTAGCAGGGGCAGCCTTCTTCTGCCCTCGTCCTCGCCTTCTCCGCGAAACCCTCTCAATCATGGTGCAAGCCGCGTTTACAGCAAGGTGCCCACAAATATAGCTGCCTCTGAATCTGTGCGGTACCCTCTTAATATCACCCTCTAAATATCACTGCCCCCGCGCATGCCAGAAAATCCTCCTGGTACCCCCTAAGTATACCACCTTCACACATGCCAGGAAAGGTACATGCAGTTTTGAGTTGCTTGTGAGCATGTTATTTACATGTTGTTTACAGAGATACTCACGTATGCATGCTGTGTTCGGCATGGTATTTATGCGCATAGGGCCTTTGCTCTGATTTTGTGGCTGCTGCCTCGTGCATGAAGTGGAGACCCATGTGCCTTTTTGTTATTCCTACCTTGTGCCATATCTTGCCTCCTCCAGTCATATTTTACCTCCAAACCTCTACCTACCCTGATGCCTCATAGTGTGTCACTGCCTGCTGACCACTAGCATTGCCTTGGAGTGCCTAGTAATCCTACATAACCTGTTCTTTTGTGGCTCGCCTAGCAGGCTCTGTGACCACCTAATATGCCATATAAGGGCTTCCACACCACTATACCACAGCTCCACAGTGCGCATAGTCAAGCCCCAGCTTCACTCCACCAGCCTGCGATGCACCATGTCTGCTACATCGACCAGCACCCCAAGGCGGGGCTGAGGGCCGTTAACTTCTCAGCTGCTGAAATTGACATCCTGGACAAACGGGTCCTGGCAAATTATGATGCCCTTTTCGTTCCACAGAAGAAACTTGAAATTTGTGTCCATCAAAAGATTTGAGTGGACATCATGGCTGCTATCAACACGGAGGGGATGGTAGTCAATACAATTGGTCACGCAAAGAAGTTCTGAGATGTCCTTAGGATCAGGAGCGAGGTGAAGGCGACCCAGGAGGCAGTTGTCTCTGTGGAGGTGCACTCTGCAGGTCACCATCAGGTGTCACCCCTTCTCCTCCAGATCCTGCAGAGCATCAATCCAGTGGGCCATGCCCAGGTCTTTGACCTGCAGGCACGAATCCAAGCTGCTGGTGAGCACTCACAGGGTGAACATTTCCACTGATTTAGTATGTCCTGAATGGGTATGCATGACTTGAGCAAGTTACTGTTTTTCATTGCATGTGGGTTGCACAATCCTTAACTGGAATGCAGCCTCCTGCTGACACTGGACGTATGTAAAAGGACACATCTGTGAAGCGGACAGGTCAGATTTTGGTGATAAAGTATGCTCATGTGCATGTACTGTGAGATGCTGACAGCAAAGCAAACAGTTTCCCGATTGAGATGCTGAAGACATGTAAGGCATATTCGTGCACGCTCCACTGTGGGTTGCTCAATTGTGTATGATGATTGCATCATCTACACTCAGCAGCTGAGACTAACACATGTGCATGGATGTGTTGCCATGGCAATTTAGTGCATTTAACTATCTGGATCAACACTGGAATCTGTCAGGCTACTGAATGAGGGGGCATTCATGGCATGTAATAATGACATTTGTTAATGTTGGGAGCAGGAGCATTTCTACTTCCTCCTCAGCAGCATGTGCATGCACATGTTGCACGTCTTCATGTTGAAATGTTAGGGGTGCATGTTGCTAGATGTGGTTGGATGGATATGTGCATGTGGTGCTATGGACTCATGTGGCCAGGTGCCCTTTCTATGGCCCTGCCTGCAGGATATACTTGGGCCAATGCTTCATTGTGATTGTGATGTGAAATAAGTTGTTGTCATGGGAATGTGGGGAGACATCAATGTGCTTTGTTCACATGTGCATGTTTCAACATTGTAAAAAAGAAGGGGTACCTGTTTTAACGTCCCTAGTTCTACAGGTCAATCTAACATAAATATCACAAAATTTGAACTAGTAGACCAAATACAAGGATGACGGAGTACACAAGTGGTTTTAGCTTGGTTTACAATTCCCAAGTTTATTTTCTTTAATTATGCAAAAAATACTATATCAAAAAATATATATATATTCAACATTTCATATAATTCTGTGGCCCATACTCTTAATTCATTCATTCACATTTATACTTTCTTCATCAATCTCTCGTTCTGCACTTCATACTTTGAAAAAATGGTCTGTATATAAAAAACAGTAAAAACATCTGTTATCTCTACATGTGTTTACAATTCATTGTGAAAAACATCCCCACCAATTTGGGGTATTACACAAGTCTGTGTTCTGTTATTCCCACAGTTCTCACGTCGACACGTGTTTCAGTTGCTCTCAGCGAGCATCAACATTAGTACTCTCTTTGTATGGCAAACTTCTTCAGGACAAGACAACCCATTTTTCAGGCACATGTATTGATGTTTTATGCGTTATTTTGGTGCAGGCAGGAAAGAAAATCTGAGACGGCAAGAATCGGATCCATGAACCAGAAGAAAAGGCGTTGACAGAAGGATAGCTTTGGAATTATAAGCCTCCGCCTCAGACATTTCATCCATAGAACATCACGTCTTGCATGAACCCACCTGGGAAGCTGTGGCTGTTGCTACGCTGAACGAGAGGACTATTGGCCTCCAGATTCCACTGTCCCTCCTGACCTCATCGGATAGGAGATGATGTGGCCCATGTCAATACATGTGCCTGAAAAATGGGTTGTCTTGTCCTGAAGAAGGTTGCCATACAAAGAGAGTACTAATGTTGATGCTCGCTGAGAGCAACTGAAACACGTGTCGACGTGAGAACTGTGGGAATAACAGAACACAGACTTGTGTAATACCCCAAATTGGTGGGGATGTTTTTCACAATGAATTGTAAACACATGTAGAGATAACAGATGTTTTTACTGTTTTTTATATACAGACCATTTTTTCAAAGTATGAAGTGCAGAACGAGAGATTGATTAAGAAAGTATAAATGTGAATGAATGAATTAAGAGTATGGGCCACAGAATTATATGAAATGTTGAATATATATATATTTTTTGATATAGTATTTTTTGCATAATTAAAGAAAATAAACTTGGGAATTGTAAACCAAGCTAAAACCACTTGTGTACTCCGTCATCCTTGTATTTGGTCTACTAGTTCAAATTTTGTGATATTTATGTTTCAACATTGTGACTTGTAATTTTGCCTTAAATTGTGAGACTGGATTCCTTCTGATTTCTGAGAATGGGCCTGTGTGTGTGTGAGGCAGTTGCTTGCTGACTAATGCTGGCAGCATGCTACTGATATGATTGGGGAGAGTAAACATGTATTTATGTATGTATTTATTTATTTATTTATTTATTTATTTATTTATTTATTTGTTTGTTTGTTTGTTTGTTTGTTTGTTTGTTTGTTTGTTTGTTTGTTTGTTTGTTTGTTTGTTTATACATTTGTAAAGTGCACCTAACCCGGAGGGAACTGATGTGCTGGGTTACATAGGAATGATGGTTACAGTAGCTATATATTGCAGTTGGCTTGTTGCTGCAGTTATCCAGCGAAAGACACTTTATGCATGGCAAAATATATACAGTTGGTAGCAGGTATTGGTACAGGTAGATAGCTGGTACAGTTAAGAAATAATTATTTAGTTGTCGTTCCTCTAGGTATCTTGTGAAAAAAGCCAGGTCTTAGGCCTTTGTGGAAGGACCAAAGGGAGGAATCTGATCTAAGTGCTAAAGGCAAGGAATTCCATTGTTTGGCCGCAATCACAGGGAAGCTGCAGCTTCCAGCTTTTTTGCACCTGATTCTAGCGAATGGATAGGAGGCATGTGTAAGCCGAACGGGTAGGTCTATTAGTTTGGGCCTTGGAGATTTGTCTAGCTAGATAAATTGGGGCACTGATTGATAGGCATTTGTGGGTCAGAGATAAGGTTTTGAATGTAATGCGTTCCCGGACTGGGAGCATTTGGATATTGTGTCTGGCTGATGATACGTGATCTTTTTTAGGGATATCGAGTGCAGCTCATACAGCATTCTTCTGGATGATTTCTAGTTTGTTAATGTTGCACAAGTTAGATCCTGCAACGAGGGAGTTAAAGTAGTCAATCCTAGACAGTATAAGGGCTCTGGAGAGGGTGATACGGTTGCCAGAGGTCAGGAATAGTCTGCTGGTGTTGATCAGTTTGGCTGTATACTCTGTGGCTGAGGATATAGCATTTACCTGCCTTGTTAGGGAGAGCGAGGAGTCTAGATATACTCCTAAGGTTTTCACCTCTTTGGATACAGTGATAATGTTTCTGTCAATGTTAAAAGATTTGTAAAAGTCAGGGAGGTTATTTAGCCGAGATTGAGTGCCAATGAGGACTAGTTCAATGTTCTCATCATTTAGGCAGAGCTTGTGTTGCGCCATCCAGGCCTGAATGGTTTAGGTATATTTTGTTCAGTACTTTAGACTCAGTATCATAATTGCTGGTGATGGAAAGGAGTATTTGGGTGTCATCCGCACAATTAGTGCATATGACACCCAATTTGTATAAGAGGTCGAAGAGTGGCTTGGTGAAAATGTTGTAAAGTGTTGGCGAGATACAGTGTTAGGTAAGAATTGATGCAGTCACTCTGTGTTTGACTACACAACACTTGGTATTAGGTAACCCACATTTTGGAATAGGTCTGAACTACACAAGTTGGTACTGTGACTGAGCAGCCAGGCCTATCTCAATAGGGGTAAATGTGAGCTGTAGAGCTGTACAAATAAAATCTGTAAATACGTCTCTCCAAGTAACACTTACACTCAAGGTTTCTGTTATAAATAGTTATTTATTTAAGTAACATACATTTTTAAATAAGCGTTCTTTAAAAAAGCAATTCATGTAACAAGGTAGATATACTTTAAAAATACATTTCAGAATCAAGACAGGTTAGTGGATAATCTCTGGATATGCTTCTTACACAATTCCTACACCCTGAGGTGACTTCAATCACAAGGACAGTATGGCATTTATATATCACACTAGTTATACTTTGCAGGATCTGAGGATGCAGAAAGGAAAGTTTTAAGGAAGGAAAAAGTTAAACAAGTTCTCAGTTAATGTCAGTTAATATCAATGAAATGTAGACAAGCCTTTCCCAGCAGTAACAGTTCACAACAAGTTACCACCTATGAAGGACAAACAATATCCAAGTCAATGGACTAGAGGAGTCTTGAGTGAGCCAGGACAGCCAAAGTCAGTTGGAGCACAGTCTGTGGATCTGAGATACCTCTAAAATCAAAGTCTTGCACAAAATTAGAGAGATGGTAGAAAAATCACTTGTAGGGTCACAAACTAGTAAGTCTGTGAAAGGAGAGTTGGAATCAACTCTGAAAGGTAAGCCACTGCAATTCCCAACTGAGAGAACCACAGCTAAAAGACAATGAAGTAATTACCCCCAAGCCTAAACAGTACCTCTGGTTTGAAGAAGAGTGGTCCAGCTGTCTTGCTATAGCGGTGCGGATCCTGTGTTAATGAGACTCAGTCATGGGGATAAGAGGGAGGACATCTGGAGGGCTCCTGCGGTGGTACTTGGGAGGTCATCGGCAGCTACAGGCTCTTTTCAGTTCAGGTGCATTTTGCAGTTTCAGCACTCAGCAAACAGCACCATTGTGGATCTCGGATTCTGGTTGGGCTTCCTTCACTTTTTGGGTCCTGCACTGTTAGGCACGATTGTGTGCAGTATCCTTTAGGTGCACTACAACAACCCTGCCCTCCTGGCAATAGGAACCCAAACTTTGGTATAAGTCTGTACTACACAGCTTGGTAGCGTGTTGAGCAGCCAGGCTTATCTCAAGAGGGGTCAATGTGAGCTGTAGGGTAGTTACACAGATGTTCACAGTGACAAATATTCAAACAAACTCTTACACACAAGGTTTCTTGATTAAACAATTATTAATGTATTCATCAGTCAGTTAGAAAAAGCCTTCTTCAGAAGGGAGAAATATGTAGCAACACCCAAATACACTTAAAAAATACACACTCTTAGTTTTCTAAATCACCAAATACCCATTTGGGATGACACACAGGCACTACCTACATCCTCAAGTGACTTCAATAGCTAGGGTTCAGTTGGCATTAACATATCACCGCTGCATTTAGAATATTCAAGGACAAGCAAGGTAGCACAACAAGAGGTACGTTTTCTCAGACTTTACAGTAACTTCAGTTTGAAGAAAAGTGCAGCAGATGACTTCTATTCCTGTGCAGCTCTGCAGATCCTGGTGTTCCTGGGCCTCAGACGTGGGGACAAGAGGGAGGACTTCTGGGGACTCCTGCACTGCAATGGGACAGTCACCGCTCGCAACCGGCAATCTTCAAACAAGTGGCACTTCGGTGTTTCAGCTCCTCGCGTCTACCGCAAATAGCAACACCATGGTTCCTGGCTGTGGAGATGGGCTTTCCTTGCTTCTGGGGTCCTGTCAAGACCGGTGGGGGGGTCTGTACTTCCGCTCTCTATATGGTAGAGGAGAGGCACAGAAGACCCCAGCCAAGATTCTCGATTACGGTAGCAATGGACGAGCAATCAAGGCCTAGCTTCTCAGGAGGTGATGCAGGCTGGTTCTTAAGTACAGTGTATCCCCAAGCCCCCACAAAGGAATGTCCACACACTGTATTACTGAAAACACAGTCTTTATATAATTAATATTCAAAGGTTATGTACACTTATCACAATAACGCACTTTGTGCTCAGGAAAATCAGCAATGGTAAATATCTACAATTCTAAAGTGGTACCACTAATATTAGACCTCATTAAAGTGCATTCACAATACTGTAAAAATGGCACACAGATCAATAAGAAGGAAACCAGCAATAGAGAGGGGAGAGATAACAGATGATTGAAAACAATAGGCAGAATACTGGCCCCTACCACTGGGCACAGTTCTGTGTGGAGATCCCCCCACCTGGGCAACCTGTAAAATAAAGAGATATAACACACGCCCAGTCCATATATTGTTCAATAGTCTTATTCTCTCCTACAATGTTTTTACCCCCCCAATGTACCTGGTGGAGTCGAGTTCTTCGAATAGGCGTCGACAGATCCTTCTTGAGCGACCCCCTTTCAAGCGGGAGTCACAGATCGTCGAGAGGCGTCGAGAAACGTCGAAGACCTCGGGGTTCGGCGACAGGGAATCGACGGCCCTTCTTGAATGCCTTCCCTTTCAAGCGGGAGGCACGGGGCGTCGAACGTCCGTCGACAAACGAGGTAGAACGATGTCGAAGAGGCGGCAGCTTCGTCCGAGCGGTGCTCGTCGGCGTCGAGGCGTCGGCGTCCTGCAAGGCGGAGGTGTGCGGGGCACCTCGATGACAATAGTTCTGGACCGCAAAGATTGTAGAGACGGGAGCCCAGCAAGGGCGTCGGGTCGTCCGAGTCTTTGAGGTCGTTGGGTGGCGGGAAACCCACCGGCAGGTTTCTCCTCGGCGCGTTGGTCCACCTCGACTCTCTCCGGCAGGATAAGCGGTCGACGATGCGGTCGAGGGAGTCCTTCGATTGAATGTTCTTAGGCAAGGGAGCGGACGGCTCCGGTCGTCGGCGGCACGGCGTCGAGTGGTTCCCACGGCTGGGCAACACAACTTCGACGGGCCTCCAGCGGTTACACAAACCTGCGAACCCTGGTCGACGGCAATGGACTTCGACGGCGTCGATGTCCGGGTGCTTCACTTCGATCTCCTCGGCGGTCCCGTCTCGGGTCGGCAGCCTTTCGAGGGTCTGACTTCCAGGGCGCTTCGGTGAAGATGTAGCGGTGCTCGATGATCCCTCGGAGCACGGGAAGAGGGCGCCTTACCAGGTCCTCTCTCGGATCAGTCCTCGACGAATTCGGCAACCTTCAGATCTGTCGAAGCAAATGCAGCAGCAAGTCTTCTTCTTCCAGCTGGACGTCGAGGATCAGCAGTTCCAGTTACTCTTGAGTGGAGACTCAGCTTCTGAACGCTTCTGAACAATTTCCAGTGGTGAGAGGTCCCCAGATATACTATTCTGTCTCTCATCCACACTGCTGGCCCACACACAGCAGCCAATCACACAGAAGGGCATTCATGCAGTCAGTCAGCCAATCAGGCACGCAGTGCATTCAGGCCACACTCCTCCCTTTCAGACACTCACAACAAGGAATGTGGATTGGGACAAGTACCCAGCCATTCAACACTACACACTGCATTCAGGCCAGTTTCGGGCAGGGCTGTCTCAGTCTTTGTCTCACATGCCAGAAACCAGACAACCACAACAAGGAGTGCATATTGGTCACACACTCCATTCACCCAGGTCCCACCCACAGGAGGTACCCACAACATACAGGGAATGGGAAGGCTCCAGTCAGTCTAGCTGGGCCTTCACAACAACACCATATATGGAACTTCCACCCAACAGCCAGTCAGGGGGAAGGGACAGAGTCAGGGCTTCCCAGGACTTTGGGAAAACAAGGTAAGAGGCAATAGAAAGCAAGAGGCCACAGGGGCCATCTTGTTTTCCATCAGGAATCAACTGATTCCAATGGCAGGGCCTGGGTATCCCAAAATGGAGGACACCCAGAGCACCTGTCAATTTCAGCATGGAGCTGCCACCAGCCCATACCCTGCTCTGTGGGCCACCCACAGGTGCCCAAAAACATACACTAGGGGCACAGGGTTGTACCCCTACCCATGGGTGCCATAAGGGTATCCCATGGGTCTGTTCACCAAACCAAAAGAGAGAGCTGCACTGCCAGGAGTCCCAAATGGACTCATGGGCAGAAAACATGACAGAACACACGATAAAAGGCCGTAAAGGACAAGGATTCAGAGGCCCTGTCCCCCTGATGCATTTCCAGCATCACAGTCGCCCCCCCCAGACTGAGGTGGAGGGTGTCTAATCTCCCACGGGATAGACACCCTCATCCAGACGGTCAACATACCTTCTGGAAAGGCCATCTGCATTATCGTGACTCTTCCCCGGTCTGTGCTCTATGGTGAAGTCTAGCCCTTGCAGGCTAATGGACCACCTGAGCAATTTCGGATTTTCACCCTTCATCTGCATAAGCCACTTCAGGGGCTTATGATCTGTTTGGACCTTGAAGGTAGACCCCGTAAGGTAGGGCCTAAAACGCCTAAGGCTCCAAACTATGCTAAAACACTCCTTTGCAACAGTAGCCCACCTAAGTTCTCTACCCTTGAGTTGTCTACTGATGAATATGATAGGATGTTCTCTCCCTTTGTCATCTAACTGGGACAAGACAGCTCCAATTCCGGTGTCGCAGGCATCCGTCTGGACGATAAAGGGTCGGCTGTAGTCAGGCGCACACAACACAGGTGCCCTACACAGACTTTCTTTCAAGCCATCAAAGGCCCTCTGACAGTCTTCGGTCCAATTAACCTTCCTAGGCTGTTTGGGTGAAGTTAGAGCTGTCAGGGGTGCAGCTATGGTTCCATAGTCTGCCATGAAATTGCGATAGTACCCAGTGAGGCCCAAAAAGGCTCTCACCTGGGTTTGAGTAGTGGGAGTCTCCCAGTTCTGTACGTCCTGTACCTTACTGGAGAGAGGTTGGATTTGACCCCCTCCTACCTCATGACCAAGATAGGTAACTTTCCCCTGAGCTATCTGGCACTTGGTGGCCTTGATAGTGAGGTTAGCCCTTTTCAAGGCCTGCAACACCTTATCCAGATGTGTCAAATGCTCTTCCCAGGTGGAACTGTAGACGGCAATGTCGTCTAAGTAAGCCACACAAAAGGCTTCCAGCCCACTGAGCGCATGGTTGACCAATCTCTGGAAGGTGGCAGGGGCATTCTTCAACCCAAAAGGCATGACCCTAAACTGGTAGAGTCCCTCAGGTGTTGAGAAAGCCGTCTTTTCCTTGGCATGGTCCGTCAGAGCTATTTGCCAATAGCCTGAGGTAAGGTCAAAGGTGCTCACAAACTTGGCAGCACCTATGGTGTCCACGAGCTCATCAGCCCTGGGCAATGGGTGCGCGTCAGTTTTGGTGACGGCATTGACGCCTCGGTAGTCCACACAGAACCTCCAATCCTTGGTACCCGCCTGGGAACTTGCCTTGGGGACAAGGACCACTGGACTGGACCAGGGACTGGTTGAGGGTTCAATAACACCCAGATCCAACATCTTGGCGACCTCAGCCTGGATGTGGTTCTTGACGGTATCTGACATACGGTAGCACCTGCTTTTGACAGGTACACTGTCACCAGTGTCAATTTCGTGCTTACACCACGGTGTAAGGCCCGGTGTCAGTGAAAACAGAGAGGCATACTGCTGGAGCAAAGCCCTGCAGGCCCTCTGCTGCTCTGTTGTCAACTCTGGAGAGAGATGTACTCCCTCCACTGAGCCATCCTGAGGGTTGCTATGCAGCAAATCAGGAAGGGGCTCACTCTCATCCTCTTCTTGCCCTGAAGCTAGCAAGAGACATGAGACCTCTGCTCGCCTGTGGAAAGGCTTGAGCCTGTTGACATGGAATACCTGGGGGGCTACCCCAGAGGCTCCCATGTCAACCAGATAATGGACTTCGCCCATCTTGGAGATGATCCTGAAGGGTCCAGTCCACTTGTCTGCCAAAGCTCTAGGCTTGGTAGGCTCCATCACAAGGATTTCCTGTCCCGGAGTCCAATCCACTTGCGACGCTTTAAGGTCATGCCAGTACTTATTCAATTCCTGGCTGGCCTTGAGATTTGCTGTTGCCTGACCCATCATTTGTGTCATCCTCCGCCTGAGGCCTAACACATAGTCCCCCACTTGCTTGGCGGGACCGGGAGGGGTGGCTTCCAAGCCTTCTCGGATCAAGGCGAGGGGCCCCCTCACGGGATGTCCAAAGAGTAACTCAAAGGGGCTGAAACCAACACCCTCTTGAGGTACCTCTCTGTAAGCAAACAGCAGGCATGGCAGGAGGAGATCCCATTTCCTCCTTAGGGGTTCTTCCAAGGCCCCTAGCATGCCCTTGAGAGTTTTATTAAATCTCTCAACCAGACCATTGGTCTGGGGGTGGTAAGAGGTGGAGAACTTGTAGGTTACCCCGCACTCTTTCCACATGGTTTTCATGTAACTAGACATGAAGTTGGATCCTCGGTCAGAGACAACCTCCTTGGGGAATCCAACACGGGTGAAAATGCCTAGGAGAGCCCTGGCAACCACCTTGGCAGTAACAGTCCGAAGGGGTATTGCCTCAGGGTACCTGGTGGCATGATCTACCAAGACCAGGATGAACCGATGTCCACCTGAAGTGGGAGGGTCAAGGGGACCGACGATGTCGATGCCCACCCTCTCAAATGGTGTGCCAACCACTGGTAATGGCTGCAGTGGGGCAATGACCCTGCCTCCAGTCTTGCCAGACAACTGACAAGTGGGGCAGGTCCTGCAGTGGGACTCCACCTCTACTCCCATCCGTGGCCAGTAGAAATGGGCAGAGAGCCTCTGCTTAGTCTTCTTGGTCCCAAGATGACCAGCCAAGGGCACCTCATGCGCCAACTGCAGAAGGAAGGGCCTGTAAACCTGGGGTACCACCCACCTCTTGCGGGCACCAGGTTCAGGCTTAGTGGGCTCGCTGACAAGGAGCTCACCCTCCCAATAAATCTTGAAGGTCCTAGGCACTTCACCTTGTGCCTGGGACAGGGCCTATTTCCTCAGACCCTCGAGAGAGTGGCACTCTCTCTGTCCCTTACAGAAGTCTGCCCGGGAGGGTCCCCCTTCAGCTAACAAGCATTGAAGGTCGGGATGATCCTCCGGGTTGAGAACCTCTCCCACAGGAGAGTCTTCTGCCTCTTCTCCCAAAGGAGTTGAGTTTGGGTTTTCCACTGGACCCAGCCCGTCCGGAGCATGGATCCCAATGGGTGCAGCAGGAAGAGAAGGTGCTCCCTCCACAGAGGTGGCCTTCTTGGTCTTCCGCCTTCTTGCCTTAGGCCTCGCCTTTGGCTCGGGTACCTGACTCACAGCCAGACCCGGTGTCACCTGTGACCTAGTGACCGCAGCCGCAGTCATGGGAAGACCATCCGAGATCAACCCCAACTCTACTAGATCATTCCCTAACAAAATGTTAGCAGGGACATTGTCCTGAACCAGGACAGGAAGCTTCGCTGTCTTGTCTCCAATCATGAGTGTGACTAAGGCTACAGGCGATAATTTGGGAGGCCCACCAGCTAACCTGGTGGTTTGCAGAGGAGCACCTACATAGTCCTCTGGCTTGAGCAGGGTCCTGTCCACCACTGTCATGCTGGCCCCAGTGTCTCTCAAGCCAGTAGAAGGCTGGCCATTCAAGAGGACACTTCTCAAAAACCTACGGGTGTTCTGCGGGATAGTCGCCAGTACTTCTGCGTACTGGTCCCAGGCCCCAAGGGACACTAGGGAAATCTCTACCGGAGCACCAAATGTGATCCCGGTAGAGGAGGGGAAGACAGTGGCCTCCACCTCAGACACGGGGTAAGGGTAGGTCAGGCTGACAGCCTGTACTCCAAGTGCCTTACCTTTACACCTGGAGTCACCCCTTTTGTGATCCAGGGCCCCACAGTCCCAACAAGTGCCAGGAGTGCGGGGCACGGTACTGGAACCACTGGGAGCCTGCTTTGCAGCAGGTGGACCACTACTCTTATTCCCACCCCCAGATGACTTATCCCCACTAGATTTTTGGGTCTTAGGAGAGGAAGGTTTTGGTTTACCCGACTGTGATTGCTTTTGGGACTCCTCAGCTTTCTGAGAGGTCCCCTTTTCTTTGTCCTTGTCCTTCCCACTGGAGTCCTTAGGGGACACCCGGTGGGAGACCCACTTGTCAGCCAACCTAGCCAGCTTAAAGGGGTCCAAAATGTTCTGGTCAGCCACATACTGACGCAGCTCTGGTGAAAAGGCTTCAGAAAAATGCTCAAAAAACAACAGGTGGGATAATTCAGCAAAAGTTTTCACCTTGTAACCATCAATCCACCCCATCATGTTCATGTGCGCAGCACTCACCCAGTCAACCCAAGACATATTCTCTCTTTTCTTAAAATCCCTGAACCTTTTAAGATATTGGGTAGGTGTCTTGCCAAACTTGGCAATTAAAGCAGACTTCATACACTCATACTGACCCCTTTCTTCCACACTCAGCTTCAGAATACAGTCATATCCAGTTTGAGGCACTCTGCTTAACAAACACTTAGCCCAATCTCTTTTATCCACATCATGAATTGCACATGCCATTTCAAACGCTTCAATCCATTGGAGGATATCTGAACCCTCCAAAAACACACCAACCAAGTCTTTCATAAACTTGGTGGCTGGGGACCTGACACTCTCACTGGTTTTAGCTGAAGTCTCCACTCTAGCTCTCTCTAGCTGGATTCTCTGACATTCAGTGTCCTTGTCTTTGAGCGCAAGATCCCTATTCTTGAGTTCCACTTGCTGTGCCAGCTCCTCTTTCTTAAGCTCAGCTTCTATTTCCAACTTGCGATATTCAAAGGCCAATTTCATCCTTAATAACTCAAGTTCCATGGAATTGCTGGGGTTTGGAACAGAGGCAGCAGGAATGGTGGCATTCCCAGAAACAGATTCAGCGACAACCCCAGGGGCAGAGTCCTCACTGGTTGCATCTCCCCCTTCATCAAGGGTTTCACCATCAGTCTGGTAGTCCACCAGGGCAGCAATCAGCTCAGCCCTAGACTTATCCACAAAGTCTAACTCCCTGGCTTCACAAGCACTCTGGAGAGCCTCTAAGCTCATCCGAGTCAATTTACCATTTGCAATGGGCTCCATTGCTTGTAATGCAGTTATTTGGAACACACCCAAACCTTAATCTAATAAAGTGCGGATATTTTGTAAGTGGCACGGTTATACACTGAGTCTTAAAACCATTAGCATCCCACCGCTGCCACCAGCTTGTCAAGACCGGTGGGGGGGTCTGTACTTCCGCTCTCTATATGGTAGAGGAGAGGCACAGAAGACCCCAGCCAAGATTCTCGATTACGGTAGCAATGGACGAGCAATCAAGGCCTAGCTTCTCAGGAGGTGATGCAGGCTGGTTCTTAAGTACAGTGTATCCCCAAGCCCCCACAAAGGAATGTCCACACACTGTATTACTGAAAACACAGTCTTTATATAATTAATATTCAAAGGTTATGTACACTTATCACAATAACGCACTTTGTGCTCAGGAAAATCAGCAATGGTAAATATCTACAATTCTAAAGTGGTACCACTAATATTAGACCTCATTAAAGTGCATTCACAATACTGTAAAAATGGCACACAGATCAATAAGAAGGAAACCAGCAATAGAGAGGGGAGAGATAACAGATGATTGAAAACAATAGGCAGAATACTGGCCCCTACCACTGGGCACAGTTCTGTGTGGAGATCCCCCCACCTGGGCAACCTGTAAAATAAAGAGATATAACACACGCCCAGTCCATATATTGTTCAATAGTCTTATTCTCTCCTACAATGTTTTTACCCCCCCAATGTACCTGGTGGAGTCGAGTTCTTCGAATAGGCGTCGACAGATCCTTCTTGAGCGACCCCCTTTCAAGCGGGAGTCACAGATCGTCGAGAGGCGTCGAGAAACGTCGAAGACCTCGGGGTTCGGCGACAGGGAATCGACGGCCCTTCTTGAATGCCTTCCCTTTCAAGCGGGAGGCACGGGGCGTCGAACGTCCGTCGACAAACGAGGTAGAACGATGTCGAAGAGGCGGCAGCTTCGTCCGAGCGGTGCTCGTCGGCGTCGAGGCGTCTGCGTCCTGCAAGGCGGAGGTGTGCGGGGCACCTCGATGACAATAGTTCTGGACCGCAAAGATTGTAGAGACGGGAGCCCAGCAAGGGCGTCGGGTCGTCCGAGTCTTTGAGGTCGTTGGGTGGCGGGAAACCCACCGGCAGGTTTCTCCTCGGCGCGTTGGTCGACCTCGACTCTCTCCGGCAGGATAAGCGGTCGACGATGCGGTCGAGGGAGTCCTTCGATTGAATGTTCTTAGGCAAGGGAGCGGTACCGCTCCGGTCGTCGGCGGCACGGCGTCGAGTGGTTCCCACGGCTGGGCAACACAACTTCGACGGGCCTCCAGCGGTTACACAAACCTGCGAACCCTGGTCGACGGCAATGGACTTCGACGGCGTCGATGTCCGGGTGCTTCACTTCGATCTCCTCGGCGGTCCCGTCTCGGGTCGGCAGCCTTTCGAGGGTCTGACTTCCAGGGCGCTTCGGTGAAGATGTAGCGGTGCTCGATGATCCCTCGGAGCACGGGAAGAGGGCGCCTTACCAGGTCCTCTCTCGGATCAGTCCTCGACGAATTCGGCAACCTTCAGATCTGTCGAAGCAAATGCAGCAGCAAGTCTTCTTCTTCCAGCTGGACGTCGAGGATCAGCAGTTCCAGTTACTCTTGAGTGGAGACTCAGCTTCTGAACGCTTCTGAACAATTTCCAGTGGTGAGAGGTCCCCAGATATACTATTCTGTCTCTCATCCACACTGCTGGCACACACACAGCAGCCAATCACACAGAAGGGCATTCATGCAGTCAGTCAGCCAATCAGGCACGCAGTGCATTCAGGCCACACTCCTCCCTTTCAGACACTCACAACAAGGAATGTGGATTGGGACAAGTACCCAGCCATTCAACACTACACACTGCATTCAGGCCAGTTTCGGGCAGGGCTGTCTCAGTCTTTGTCTCACATGCCAGAAACCAGACAACCACAACAAGGAGTGCATATTGGTCACACACTCCATTCACCCAGGTCCCACCCACAGGAGGTACCCACAACATACAGGGAATGGGAAGGCTCCAGTCAGTCTAGCTGGGCCTTCACAACAACACCATATATGGAACTTCCACCCAACAGCCAGTCAGGGGGAAGGGACAGAGTCAGGGCTTCCCAGGACTTTGGGAAAACAAGGTAAGAGGCAATAGAAAGCAAGAGGCCACAGGGGCCATCTTGTTTTCCATCAGGAATCAACTGATTCCAATGGCAGGGCCTGGGTATCCCAAAATGGAGGACACCCAGAGCACCTGTCAATTTCAGCATGGAGCTGCCACCAGCCCATACCCTGCTCTGTGGGCCACCCACAGGTGCCCAAAAACATACACTAGGGGCACAGGGTTGTACCCCTACCCATGGGTGCCATAAGGGTATCCCATGGGTCTGTTCACCAAACCAAAAGAGAGAGCTGCACTGCCAGGAGTCCCAAATGGACTCATGGGCAGAAAACATGACAGAACACACGATAAAAGGCCGTAAAGGACAAGGATTCAGAGGCCCTGTCCCCCTGATGCATTTCCAGCATCACAGGTCCTGCATTCTTTTGAGGGGGGCTCAGGCTCAGTCAGTCCTGCTTCCTTGGAGTCCAGAGGATCTTCCGGGAGCTCCTGGCCAGCTTAAAAGCAACACACACAATCTGGTGTTCCTCTCCCTGGCTTTTCCGTGCCAGCAGCAACTGCAGTGGAATTTCAACCAGCTCTCAGAGGATGTTCAGATGGCTTATTTTGGAGTTGATTGGTCCCACCAACTCAAAGGGAGAAGTCGTCCTTGCAGAGGCTTCTCTGTCGATACAAATTTGGAGTTTCAGCACATCAGCAGGGCTTCACCGGGCAAACCAACAGTCCAGGAGTTGCAGCAGGCATCGTCTTCAAGTTCTTCTTTGGATTTCTTTGTACAGTGGTCGACTCTGCCTTCCAAGCCAAAAAGCCTAGCCTTTTATGCAGGTTTCTCCTATTGATTCCAGCCTAGCTGTCAGTCACCCAGCAGCCTGGCTGTCCTTGCTAGACAGCCAGCTGGCCAATCACCTAAGAGTGCATTCCTGTCTCCTAGCAGACTAAGCACAGGGAGTTTCGGGCACTCCCTCCCTTCCTGCCCCCACCAGACACCCTGGAGCCAGAGGCGGGTTTCACTCGTGAATCCCGGCAAGGCAAAATTAACAAAGGTACCAAACCTGGTTTGGCGCGCAGAGTAAATCTCAATAATGACCTTTCCACAAAGAAATGGTGAAAAAAAGAAGACCGAGCCATTTTGACAAAAATGGCACCCATGGGTGCTTTACCGTGGCTGCGAACACAGCTCGCAGTAAAAACGCACAATGGTAGTTAAAAGTAAACCACTGCCACCAGCCATTCCTCGAGGAAAGGCTAACAATAATGTTACATGAGAAGGGGATACTAAGTAACCCCTCCTGCACCCTATTGTGAGATAGTGTGTGCTGGGTCTCGAAAGTTACACATGTAAGTAAAGTTAATCTCACTTTATTGCTCTGGGAAACTGTAGTTTATCCGAGAGGAGGTATGTAAACTTTGGGGAAATATGCAAGACTTCCCTGTGCCACCACACTGAAGGTGCTGTGTGACACATTGTAAAAGAAGATGGAGTTTGTCAGACTCCATAACCAAAAGAAACATAGAGATCAAAATCACATTAATATACATGAGAGAGTAGGAAAAAAGGGTCTCACTCTCTCCAGGTTAAAAATTCAAGTCCTAAAAATCCAGCAAAGCTGCTGGGGGTCTCTAAGTTAGAGAAGAATTACCACATTTCTGAGAATTCTCCCTAACATGCACTCTGGTGAGGGAACTCGGGATCTGGTCGTCCTGCTTCTGGGGGGTCCTTAGGAGACTGCTGGAGTTTCACTCTACTACGGGTTATTTGACCCCTGGCATTCGGTTCTTACAGCAACAGGGAAGTGCAGCCTGTCTGGGAAGATGGTCCAGTGTAGTTCGTATCGGGGTTAGTTGGTCCCACTAACACAAGGGGAGAAGTCCTCCCTTCCGGAGCTTCTCTGTCAAAATAATAAAGGAGTTTCAGCACAGCAGCAGGGCTTCACCAGGCAATTCAACAGTTCAGGAGGATGCCGCAAGCTTTGTTCCCGGTTTCTTCCTCGGGTGTTTCTCCCAGTGGTCGACTCTGCCTCTAATCTCAAAACCCTCGATATTTAAGCAGGTTTCTCTCATTCATGCACCTAGGCTGTCAAACACACACCAGGAATGGTAGTTCACCGAAGAAAAGGTATTTAAACCTTATGAGAATGCTAAAGGATTTCTCTGGGACACTGCACTGATGATGCTGTGTGTCACCACACAAATGGTGGATGCCTATGGAGTTTGTCAGACTCCAAAAACAGTCAAAACACAACATCCAAATCAGGTAAAAACACATGAGAGAATGAGAAAAAAGTCTCACTCCCCCTAGGTTTAAAATGAAAAAGTCTTAAGTGCAGCAAAAGAGCTCGGGGTCTCTAAGGTTGAAGGGAATTAGCACTGAAATGAGAATTCTCCCTGACACTCAGAAGCCTTGGGGCACTCCACAGGTGACTGCAGCTGGGGGAGGAGCTGCTGCAGTGCTTGAGAACACTCTCATTATGCGCTTGGACAAGAAAGATTCTATGCCTTTGGTTGAGAAGTGGACAACTAGGGCGAAGTGTTGGCAGAGTATATTGTGATTTACCAAATCAAAGGCTACTGAGAGGTTGAGTAGGAGGAGGATGTCTAGATTACCCTTGTCTTTGATCTCATCCATTTGGATTTTGATGAATAAAAGGGTGGTTGCTGTTCCATGACCCTGGCAGAAGCCAGACTGGCGGAGGCCAAGGAGGTTGTGCGTTTCCAAGTATCTTTGAATTTGCAGTTAGGCCACTCCATCCAGTATTTTCAGGGGGAAAGGTACCATTGAGATAGGGCAGAAATTAGTTGGGACATTGGTGTACAGTGTTGTTTTTTAAGAGGTGGGAATACCCAGGCTTCTTTAAAATGTTCTGGTGCATTGCTAGTAGAAAAGGAGTTGTTAATCAAGCCCGTGAAGGAGGGGGCAAGCTCTTCAGCACAGTCTTTTATGAGAGAGGCTGGGCAAATGTCTCCTTGACATCTGCAGGGTTTCAGGCCTTTGATGACTTTGGTGGTTTCAGTGGTGGTTACAGGGGTGAATTCAAATCTGGGCATGGGGCTTCAGGGTATGGGTCTCTGGTCAGGAGTCAGGTCAGTGTGGCAAGTTTATTTTTCTTCGCTGTGATTTTGTTTTGGAGTAGGGAGATTTTGCTGAAAAGGTCGTTTTGGATGTTTTCTCACAAGGGTAGATCTTTAATACAGTGGTCTGGTGGAGGGGCTGGTGTTTTGAGTTTGCATATAATGGTGAAGAGTTCTCTTGTGTCAGAGTTTGCTTTTGTGATACACTCATTTTAAGAGTTGCGTTTGGATTGAAGTATGGCTAGGTTATACTCTTTGGCAAGAGCATTTAAGTATAGTTTGCTTTGCAGTGGAGGATGTTTTCTTCCATGCGCTCTCGGCGATTCTTTTTGAAGAGTGTAAGGCTTTGAGACTTGGAGTGAACCAGGAGTTTAGGTGGGCTGTTGGTTCGTGTTTATGGTTGTCCAAGGGTGCTACTTTGTTGACTGCATCTTGGAGAGTTTGGTTGTAACGCGAAACCATTGCCCAGAGATGGGAGTTGGTCTGTAGGAAGGTTGTTAGGGGTCAAATCGATGGGAGTATGTTGCCTGGCATGATGTTTCATGTGTTTCTTGAGAAAGCATCTGAGGCTGATTGAGGTAGGATGTTTGGTTGAGCTAGACCGTTGATAGGGAATGTCATGACATCGTGGTCTGACCAAGGGCACGGATTTTTAGCTAGTATATTTGTGTAGCAGTTGTGGTCTGCTAGCGAGTCTAGTGTGCGGCCTTTGCCATGTGTGGGGTTGGATATTTGGTGGGAGAAGCCTTGAGCTTCAATGGTGTTAGCGAGGGAAAGTGCCTGAGAGTCTGAAGGGTCATTGAGACCTAGGTTGAAGTCTCCCAAAATGATCATTTTGGATGAGTACTTGGTGTTGGTTGAAAGGAGTTGTGTTATGTCTTCCTTGAAGGAGAGCAGGGGGCCAGCAGGTCTGTATATTAGGTGGAGCTTGAAGGTAGTTATAGCAGATACAGAGATTTTGAGTGAGATCAATTCTCCAGACGGGATAGACTGGTTGGGCATTTCTCTGATGGGAAAGGTATTTTTGCTGATGATGGCTACTCGGCCTCCTTTACATATCAATTTATCTTTCCTGAAGATGGTATATCCCTCTGGGATTGCTAAGAAGAGGATAGGGCTAGCGGCTGGGTGCAGCCATTTTTCCGAGATTGCTAGGAAGTCAAAGTTGTGTGCGCTGATCAGATCAGCAATGTCGAGGGCATGGGCTTGGAGGGATCTGGCATTAAAGAGGGCTCCTTTGAGATGTGTTGTGGTTTCAGAGTCATTAGGGGGTGACCATTTTGGTTAAGGGTTATGGGGAGTTGCCCTTTTTCGTTGTATATTCAGCAGTAGTGAGAGAATTGCGCCTTGTTTCCACTAAAGGTTAAGTATAGGAGACTGTGGGCCTCATTACACGGAAGGCGGTAATCCAGGGTGCTATTAGCACCCTGGACCAATGCCGGTAAATTACCAGCACCGCCTTGGTGGAAAGGGGAATTACTGCCCTATTCCAAGGTTGGCGGGGCGGTAATTCCCCCTTCCACCATTGCCCTTCCCCATTCCCATTTTTGCCCCATTGGGCATAATGGGAATGGGGAAGGAGCTAATTACGGCACCGCAATTTTGCAGTGCCGTAATTAGCACCAAGGTCCCTTAGCGGGTTGGTTTTTAACGCCTGCAAAAAGCAGGCGTTAAAGCACCAACCCGCTAAGGGAACTCGTAGTAAGGCGGTAATGGTTAATGGTCACCGTTACCATTAACGGTGGCCGTTAACCATTACAGCCTTCCTTGTAATGAGGCCCTGTGGCTCCAGAGGGACTAGTGTAAGGGTCTATACTCCAGGGTCAGCTGGTTCTCTTCAGGGAGTGTTGAGTTGTTGTAATAGAGGGGCCTTAGTACTAGATTTGAGTGATTTGTTTCTCTGATGGAGAGACAGTGTAGTTGTTAGGATGTGTTATTGGTTGGTGATTAGACTAGATGTAGTAGAGGGGGCCTTAGTTTTAGATTTGAGTCGTACATTTCTCTGATGCAGAGATGGGGTAGTTGTTAGCAGGTGCTGCTGGCTGGTTACTAGAGTGGTTGTAGTATAGGGGGCCTTAGTTTTAGATTTGAGTCACACAAGTGCCTATACATAAGTGTTTCGCGCCTTGAAACACTTGTGTATAGGCGCGTTATGAATGCCATATCATATCATATCATTTGTTTCTCTGATGGAGAGACAGGGTAGTTGTTAAGAGGTGCTGCTGGCTGGTGACTAGACAAGATGCTGGTAGCTTGTTCCTATTCTCAAGGGGGCATGCTTTCTTAGATCTTGGGGCTGGCTTGTGTGCAGTGGTCTGTTGGTTAGCTGTGGAGTGAAGTTGCGGTCCCTTGTGCAGGAGGAGTGACAGGTGGGATACAGGTTGCTTGTTCCTATACTCGAGGGAGCATGGTTTCTTAACATTTAAGGCAGTCTTGTGTGCAGTAGCTTGCCAGTTTGTGGTATTGTGGATTGGCCATGCCTGAGGAAGGATGGGTAATGGTGGAGGTGGAAGTCTGTACTGTGGCAGATGAGGTGGTCACTGAGTCTGCCCAGAAACCAGGAACCTACAGTGGAACAGGCAATTTCTGGCAGTGTAGGTGCTGTACTTCCACAACGTAGACAATCATCCAGTCGGAGGGAGTACCTGTGCTGCAGATACCTTGCCAGGCACCAGGAGATGTTGTTGGTGAGGCGGAAAATCATGGATGGCTTTTCGAGCAGGAGGAAGCAAGGAGGTGCACAAATGATGCAAGTGATGGCAGGAGGCACGATGGCGTCTGCAGGAGCTTGAGTCATTACAGGTGGAATTTTTGAGGCAACAGGACGAAGAGAGGCAGTGGGCACATGAGGAAGCAATTGCCAGAGCTGAGGTTGCAAAGAGGTTGGCACGGATATGGGCTACCATCCTGGGGGATTCTTGCAGGGCAGTGGATGAAATTGAGTCTAGGAGGAGGGTGCCCCTGGAAGCCCTCTGGGAAACAACAGAGTCCCGCCTGCAAGAGGCAGATGTGGTTGGGGAATCGGCCTTGACTGGGGCATTGTCTGAGATTAGCATGCGCTACCCTGCTGACTCTTGAATATAGTTCACTAGTTGTAGGTTTCCTTTTGTTTCATTTAATTTTTCAAGGACCATTACTCTGTTTATTTATTTATATATGTATTGTTCACTTGTTAGGTGCTTACACAGGAAGCAAATACTGTTTCAAAGTGTCATAGTGCAAAAGGGAGCGGAAAAGGGATGCTAGACAAAGTAATTTCACAATGTTAAATAATTAAATGCAACAAAGGAAAAGAGACAATGGCCAATGGAAGACAAACCTACTGTGTTTTATGAGCGTTCAGATGGTGCAAGTGTAGGGGGGAGAGGGGTATGGGATAGTTGCTGTGGTGCTCATGGAGAGCAGCAGGAGACGTGCTATGAAGAAAGGTAAGTGCAACCTCCAGTGGTAGATGGTGAGCCGAGGCAAGAACAGAGGATAGACAGCAGGTGGGATGAAAGATGTGGGAAGTCAGGACCCTGAGGATGCATAAGGGTCCTGCAGACCAGTCAAGCTACAGTACGCTTAGCAGGGGAGAGACAGAGTAAAAGAAGAAGTCAAGAGGAAGTTATTGAGGCTTTTCTGTAACTTAAGGTGGTCCTGCTCATGACAAAGATCGAGGGGAAGGCTGTTTCCAAGAAGGGAGCTCGCTGAGGAAAGTGACTGACCACCTGCTCTCTGTTTAGTAAACCACTTCACACGGAAGGAGTTGGTGTCAGAGGAAGTCAGGTGTCTAGAGGTGGAGTATTTGGTCAGAAAGAGTTTCAGATGGAGTGATCCCTGGCCCCAGTCAGCCTTGCGGATGATGCAGAGGGATTTGAATTGAATCAGGAGCGAGAGGAGACCTTGTAGGACAGGAGAGATACAGTCCCTGAGCTTGAGGCCAAGGATAAGTCTTGCTGCCCTATTCTGGACTAGCTAGAGGGGTTGCAGAGTGGACAAAGACAGATTAATGAGGAGGCTATTGCAATAGTCAAGCCTAGAGAGAACCAGTGCCCAAGTAAAATTGAGTCTCTGAGGGAAGGTGAGGATGTAGGGGAGGACAAGGTGCCCAGTATGAATTTGTCAGAGTGGTCAGTTAGGAAGGAAGTAAGCCAGTCCAGTGCCCCTTTTATGAGGATGGAACGGTTCACTGTATCAAAAGCAGAAGAGAGATCAAGGAGAATGAGGACAGTCGGGGAGTTGGAATCAAGGGATGCTTGCAGTTATTCACTGGTGTTCAGAAGAGCAGTTTCCGTGCCTCTGGCTGCTCGGAATCCAGACTGATCATTGTGAAGACCGCTAACAAATTCAGTATGAGAGTTAAGGCGGGGGATGGCCAACTTCTCAAGCAGTTTCCCCAGGAAAGGGGTGATGGAGATGGGGCGATAGTTGGCTGGGTAGAAAGGGTCTGCTGACGGTTCTTTAATGGAGGGGGCGCACAAGGGAGTGTTTGAGGGGGGGATGGATCAGAGCCAGTTGCAAAGGAGTGGTTACAAAGATCAGTGAGAGCAGGGGCAAGAGAGGAGATGTTGTCATTGATGGTTCTGGATGAGCAAGCAGCAACTTGTTTGGAAGAGACCTTCATGGAATTGACAACTCTGGTGACTACATCCAGAGAGACAGAGGCAAAGGAGGAAAAGGAGGAAGTTAAGTGGTCAGGGGAGGTGAGGGGGTGGGTTAGAAAAGTGCATGACAAAGCTGCTCAGTATGTCCTGGGATTTGGAGGTGATGTGAGTTGCGAGTACATTGCAAAGGGCTGGGGAGGGAGTAGTGGCAGTGTATACTCCGGACGGGTTGGCAAGTTCCCTGCCAGATACTCGTGTCTAAATGTGGACCCTTATTTATGGAAGGGATAGAGAGTCTGTAATGTCTTTGGAGCAGGCAGCAGGCCAGTTTGTCAGAGGGTGAACCTGAAGTTTGCCACTTCTGTTCTGCAGCCCTGCACTTATGTTTTTGGTCTGCAAGTTCAGAGTCGTACCAGGTGTTACGCTTGGAGGCAGGTTTCAGGCAGATCCTCATGACTGGGGCAGGGATGTCAATTGTGTTGGTAATGGATAGATATAGAGTGCTGAGAGCAGATTCAGACGTAGTGTCCGAGTTGGGTGGGCAAGGGGAATGAAGGTGGAGGTGAAGGCAGCAGTTGACAATTATGTCATCGGATGGATGTTCGTGATCGAGGTTGGCAGGGCTTTTGGAGGAGGTGTCACAGGGCCGTAGGGGCCCAGGTGGGAAGAAAAGAGAGTGGTCAGACTAACATAGAAGGGTGACCAGAGGAGAAGAGAGGGGGAGGTTGGAGTGGATGATGGCGTCCAGCGTGTGTCTGGCAGAGTGGGTTGGACCAAAAGGAAGAATGGAGAGGAATATGGAGGTGCAGAGGTCAATGAAGATGGTGGATGCTGCGCCTGGGGAGTCCAAATAGATGTTAAAGTCACCCAGGAGTAGCAGGTTGGAGGTGGCAGAGAGTAAGGACGAACAGAATTCAGTCCACTCAGAGAGAAACAGAGAGGAAGTGCCTGGAAGCTGGTAACTGGTAGCAATGGCCAGCGTAGAAGAGGGTGAGATGACCAATTTGCATACTAGGCTCTCCAAGGACAAATAGTGCTTAGCGGTTAGGATGGAGGAAGGGAAGATCAAGGCAACCCCACCGCCAGCCTGGTGAGGTTAAGGCTTTGAGGTGATCTTAAAGCCATCAGGTGAAAGGAAGTGACTGAGCTAACATTGAACTAAGTCTCAGTTAGTGTGAGGATGTCAAGGTCAGTGTCTTCCAGGAGAAGGCAGAAGTCAGCAGAGTGTTAGCTGAGCATGCTTTGGGGGTTTCCAGGTGGAGATGATTGCTGCCTTTTAAAGTCTTTTGAGGTGGAGTAGAGGGTCATGGTACTTCAGTCAGAGGTGGAGGAGCCGGGGGGTAAGTAGGGGAGAGGTAGCAGAAGGAAGGAAGTTGAAGAGCAGTGGTGGGATCCAGTCAAAGAGAAGGAGGTTAGCCTGAGGTCCTTGAACCAGAATTGTGCCTGTGAAGTAGACATTAATGCAACAGCGAGATGAGAAGAAGCCTGCCAAGAGGAGTTCCCACTTGATGCCGCCAATAATGGTAGAGGAACAGTTAGGGGAGATAGTACAAATGAGATGAAAAGTCCATAGATCTGGAGATGTGACAGAGAAAAGGATGTCAGTGATGATTTCTCTGGAGGATGCACTGACATAGGTGTCTGTAATTGGGAGGCCAGGGTTTGCTGCAAGGATGTCTTTTTTATGCTTTTTCCGTCCAGATTTTGTGAGAGAGGGTGGATAGGTGATAGTGTAGCAGTTGGAGTAGATTGGAGATTTAGAGTGCCAGCCCAGAGCAAAAAGGAAGGAAGTGAGTGGCAAAGAGATAAAGAGGGAGGGAGGGTGGGGTGCTACAATGCACAGTTCTGTCCTTGACTGACATGCGGCCAAGCGGATGTTAGGAGTAAGTCACAAATAGTGCACAAACTAACAAACAGGCAATAACAATGCAAGATTTGAGGACACCTAAAGAAATGTTAAACAAACAGGCAATAACAATGCAGGATGTGGGGACACCTATATATGATTTTCAGACAGACATGCACTAAAAAGGTAGGTTGTGAGGACACCTACAAACAAGTGTTTTAAACACTTTTTTTAGACACCTAAAAACGATGTTTAAACAGGCACTAACAATGCAGTATATGAGGACACCTAAATACTATTTCTAAACAGGCACTAACAATGCAGGGTGTGAGGACACCTAAAAACGATTTTTAAACAGGCACTAACAATGCAGGATTTACGGACACCTAAAAACGATTTTTTACACAGACATGCAACTAACAATGCAGGGTCTGAGGACACCTAAAACGATTTTTAAACAGGCACTAACAATGCAGTATGTGAGAACACCTAAAGAAGATTTTTAAACAGGCACTAACAATGCAGGATGTCAGGACACTGAAAAACGATTTTTAAACAACCATGCAACTAACAATGCAGAATGTGGGGACGTCTAAAAACTATTTTTAAGAGACATGCACTAACAAGGTAGGGTGTGAGGACACCTTTCCATCATTGTACATAGTTTTGCATCAATACATTTATATTTCATTATTCAACATCACCGTTTGCCGTCACTTTGTGCCATTTGCAGAATATCTTGGCTTACTGGCGCATGCATGCTTTTGTGCTTCTTTGTCCATGTACACCCTTTGTTTGAACATGATCTCCGACTAAGTATGTCCCATGGCTGTCATGTGGGTTTATGGCAAACTCTATGGGTAATATTGGTACTGAGATGATGTATTTGCTGGGGGACATGTGTGAATGCTTCATGTGCATGTAATGTTTAGTATGAGACCTTCATGGCAAATGTATGTATGCGAACAATGGTAGATGTGGGGAGATTACATGTTTTGAGTTGCAGGTGTTTCACGTCTTTGTCATACAAATCTGTTGCTTGGCTACTTCACTGCTTTACAGTACATGCATATTGGTCATTAATGCACATGGTGGGCATGAGTGTGTCAAACATGTATGCTGTGGTTGAAAGGGCACTTGCTTTGTAAATGTGTTCATGGGTGTTGAGTCATGTTGGGGGTTGTTTGAGGTAGACATGATGGCATTACTTTGACTTGCCCATGTGGTCATATGGACATGTGTTTCACATGTAGCAAAAGGACCATCACAAGGATGAAGGTAACAAGGGATGGTTGCCTTATGCCATTCCTTGTGCAGGGGCATTGCATGTTTGCTGTCGGTGTATCAGCATTGGTTGAGTACGTTTTGAATTGTGTGTCTAATGGCATCGATGTGAGGAGACATTTGGAGATGAGATATATATTTTATGATGATGTTTGGATCTTGTATTGGGGATGGGTACTCATTTGTTAAGTTGTCTTGCCAGATGTTTCTCAGATCAGGGATGTTTGAGCCATTTGGTGACAGCTCATTCACCTCTACCCATTCAGTTTTCATGTTTCAGTTTATTGTATGTTCTGTTCCTTTATGCTACCACAGCTGTTCAGGTGGCCCTTTGTCACTTGCTTGTCCATGTGGATGAGCTCACACTTCAAAAACAGGTGTAGCTTATTGGCATTGGGGATGACGAGATGGGATGTGGTCTATGAGTGGTCAGAAATGAGAGGCGGACACAAAGGTGTAGTTCCCAGGAGAAACTATTGGATCCAGAGGGTGGTTCCCTTCCCCTGGATTTTTATTCAGGATGGCAAATTTGCCTCCTTCTTGGTTTCTTTGTACTGGACTTACAAAAGGGTTTTATAATATTCAACTCTACTAGTTACTAGAGTTCTTATTCAGATGTGATATTCCACACAAGAGTTTCTCTAACTTCTTCTGTACTTTGGCAGATTACCTGATGTGCTTCTTCATTAGGAATCCACTTGTGAGCTCTTCAGAATTCCGGGTGTACTCCCCTGCCAGGTATCCTGTCCCAAAAAGTCTTAATTCAACTTCACAACTTCAAACACTTGGTGCTTACACTCACCAATGCCTCCTTCATATGCTTTCCAGATTTCCTGGTTTACATCTCTGCCAGGTATTTTGCAAAATGGGTACTTTTCCTTTTTACAGCTTGAGTGGACCTCCTGGTATACTCCCCTGCCAGGAATCCTTTGGTGGGCTCTTCAGATCCTGTGGTGTACTCCTCTGCCAGGTATCTTCCCATAGTGTTAAGGTTTCTAGTTATTTTCAAAGTGTCTGGTCTATTTGCTGACCAGGGATTCCTTTGTACGTCTTTGCCAGATCTCCTTGTATACCTCCTTGCCAGCTATCCTTTCAGGGTTCTTCAGAGCCCCTGGTGTACTCTCCTGCCAGATATCTCCCCACAATGTTAAAGGTTATATTCGATTTCAAAGTACCCTAATCTGGAAATTACAAAATGCTGAACTTAATGTAGACGCCCCAGCATTGATGCTAAATTCTTTCTCAGAAGCCCCCTTGGCCTCCAATTTTACAGCTCACTATGCTGATTGGGATTATGCAGAAGAACCAAAATCCCCCCCCAGTTGACTTAGGTGCACTCCATTTTGATCTTCTAGACAATAAATTACTACTCAAAAATGGACATCCAGAGCGCCAGGCCGAATGGGCTCTCAAACGCTGTTTTGAAAGCTAATCTAGAAGAATGGTCTGTAATATTACATCTTCTATTCTCTAGAATAATAAAATCAGGTAATATACCAGACACATGGAAAAAATCCATCTTGGTACCAATTTTTAAGAAAGGTAATCAGTGTTCTCCATCAAATTACAGACCGATAGCCCTTTTGGATATCCCGGCAAATTATTTGAGGAAATACTGCTTAAAGTTCTGAACAAATGGCTCGTAACCAAGATATTGGGCCTCATTACGAGTCGGGTGGTAGGGGATACCGGGCACTGGTAAGGAGACCGGTGCCAGTAATCCCCTACCACCCGATTCCGAGGTCCCCTAACGGGAACAGCTAGGGACATGTGGTCAGACCACGCGTCCCTTACGGGTCCTGTTAGGGGACCAGGCCGCTAATTACAGGCCTGCCATTAGCAGGCCCGTAAATAGCGCTTTCCCCATTCCCATTGAGCCCTATGGGGGCTCAAATGGGAATGGGGAATGGTTGGTGCAATGGGGACTTACCGGTCCTGCCAGGTTCGGACTAGACCGGTAAATCCCCATTGCACCACACCGGACTCGGTCCCGTTATTGGTGGCAGTTATGGTGCAAATAGCGCCATGGTGCTATTAGCGCCATGGCTGCCTCCAAACTCGTGTCCAGGTTCCGTGATTGGGGATTTACCAGGTTATTCCAACCTTGGAGGACCCGGTAAGTCCCCATTCAAAATACCCATCCCCATTCCCATTCGAGCCCCCATAGGGCTCAATGGGAATGGGGAGGGAGCTAATAACAGGCCCATTAATAACGGGCACGTTATTAGCTCCCTGGTCCCTTAGCGGCTCCCGCTAAGGATGGCTGGTTTTACCAGCCAGCCTTAGTGGGATCAGCTAAGGGTCCTCATAATGCAGCGGTAAGGGGTTAACGGCACTGCATCCTTACTGGTGCTGTTAACCCCTTACTACCGCACTCATAATGACCCCCATTGACAGACCCACATCAATCAGGATTTGTAGTCGGGCTAGGCACTTCCATGAATGTAATAAATTTGACAGTGTTATAAAAATCAAGCAGAAATCACTAAACAAACCCATATATGTAGCATTTATAGATTTCCGATTAGCCTTTGATTCAATTTCTAGGAAACAACTATGGCAAAAACTCATGGAAGCCAGTTGCCCAAAGTACATTCTGCAAACCTTAAAACAGGTCTATACAAAGACCTCAATCCAAATTAAATTGACACAAGAATGGTCTATTATCGCATCCAAAAGAGACATTCCAGGGTTTGAAGCAAGGCTGAATCTTAGCTGCAACATTATTTAATTTTTACATCAAAGACATGCAGCAACTTTTTTCTAAATATGAGAGCCTTTCCCCCAAAATTGGGTACGCACCCAATTCTACATCTTTTCTATGCTGATGACCTGGTAATCATTGACCAGACCCTGATAGGCCTCCAAAGGCAGCTTCAAGAAATAACTATGTATGCTGACCTAGATATGCTGACCATAAATATTAGAAAATCAAACAACATGAAATGGCAAAGTTCCAAAAATACATTGGGCCTCATTCCGAGGTTGGAGGTAGCCATGGTGCTGTTAGCACCATGGCTACCACCAACCGCATACCGGGTTCGGGTTCCCTGAATGGGGAATTACCGGGCTATTCCAACCATGGAGGGCCCAGTAATTCCTCATTCAAGGAACCCAGATCCGGTACTTCCCTATTCCAATTTGAGCCCCCATAGGGCTCAATGGGACCATGCTAATAACGGGCCCGTTATTAGCATGCTGGTCCTTTAGCGGCAGGGACGTCTCTATGGGGGGGCAAACGGGGCACATGCCCCGGGCCCCCCATCCTGGTGGCCCTGGAGGGGGCACCCAGAAGTGCTTGTGTGTTTTATTTTTTTAATTTCTTTTTTTTTTGTGTGTGTGTGCAGCTCCGGCCCCTGTTCCTGAATCTTGACACTGTGATCTGTGAAGCAGGCAGGGGCCGTGGTTCCGATTCCCATGAAGATTCTGTCTCTAAACAAAAACAGTGGGGGAGGGGGAGGAGAACGACGCAGGACCACGAGCAAGAGTTGTTGAGAACAACTCTTGCTTGTGCATACCCCTCCCCCACTCCCAGGGAATACCCACATGCAAGCCCACTGGGCTGGAGTGCGCAGTGCACTGCTGCGCAGCTTGCAGCCTCCTCCTCACCTTCAGAACAAGCCAGCAGCAGCAGACAGCAAAGCGTGCTGTTGGCTCCCGAGGCTCGGGACGATGGTGAGTGAGACACTGAAGTGAAATCCTGCTCTTTCTCTGTCCCAGACTTATTGTGTGTGTTATTCTTTGTAACCTATATTTTTGTTTTCTTTCTATATGCTAGTAACAAACACTACAATTAATAACTCACAGGTTACTTACTTCATGGTGATGCAGAAATATATGCAAGAAAACGCACAACACAAAAATGAGGTACAGTGCAGGTAAAACAGAATAGAGACAACCACACACGGGATACCGCGACTAGCAGACATGTTGCATGGACAGGGCAGAACGTATGGCACACAGTAATTATACAACGAAGAATTCGCTAAATACACACTATAGCACACCTGCTACAAGTAATGGAGAGGGAGTGTCCCTACATTGTGGGCTCATGTGAGCAAAGATGTCTCTTTATAAATATTAAACAGGACACATGTTGCATGTATCCTCTTCCTGCGAGTTTGCCGGGAGGGGCTCTAGCAGCCTCGGTTGTGGTCTCGTCTGAATAACAAGTGGCAGCGTTTTAAATTTAGACAGAGTTCTGTATTACGCAACCTGTCACGTTGCACATTTCGAGTCCTATGACAGCGCAAATAGAGAAATCCCCAGCAGTAGATACATGGCTCCCGGTAGCAGGGAGAAGAAGCAGCGAGAAGGCCTTACCTGAAGGAAGGAGCGGCGGCCGGTGGCCGCGGACAGCATGAAGGTGACCGGCCCAAGCACGCGCCCCATAAGGGAGCTCTTTGTATTGGTGACGTCCTGCTCGCTCCTCCAGTGTGTATAGCGAACTGAAGCCAGGGCCTGAAACCTAATATGGAGGCCGGCTGCTGGGGGAAGGTGCATTTACGGACAAGCCTGTAGTTGATATAGTTTCACCCCACGGCTTCAAACTGAAAGAAAAGTGCGGGTATCCCCCTGTTTCGGGTCCCTGCTCTTTCTGAGAAGTGCTGGTAGTGTCAGATTAAAATAATGCAGCACTATACCAAATAAGTTTTGTCAGTGCCGCCTTGTTAAAACAATTGCAAACCACCTCCTAATAAGCCCATTGATATTATATTAAATGCATGTTTGGTCTACACTACATGCTTGAGGCCTGGAGTGGAAAAGCCTGGCTAGGGTACATTTGCATTCATGTGTTTAGGCCCTGCTAAGCGCCTGTACTGTCGGATTAAATGTACTGCAGGAAGAGCAGCTACATAATTCAGAATCGCAAAGGACATCATAATGGCCGCATTGGTAGCAAAAAAATGATTCTAGCTTCCTGGCTGAAAGTTCCCAATGTTTGTTATTAGTACATGCCATTGTTGCTTATACTCATTCCTGGCAATTTAAACATCTCTCCTTTCTTGAGAAAAAAGTTGTCTAGACTTTATGCGGGCAGGTATATTCTGTAATACATAGCACAGATTAAGCATTTTTATTTTTATTTGCAGTGGTGCTTTTCTGGAATTGGTGCCCCCAATTTCCGTTGTTTCCCGGTTTTCGAGAAAAAGTTTGCATGCTTTCTCTCCAAATTCCTGCTCTTCAAACCAATATTTTTTTGCATTTCCAATTGCCTAACTGACAGAGGAATGTTGTGCTGTGAAGTGTGTGTCCCGATCTCCTTAAGTTTCAGAATTCTAATCGGAATGTATTATTATCATTGTCTTCTGAGAAGACCTGTGGCCGTGCATCCGGGTAGTACAGCTATAAAAGGTCCTGTCTGTAATGCTCTGCAGCAGAAAGGGTGAGGGGCAAAGTTCCAAGTGAGGTGTCTGCAATTGCAAACGAGAACGCCCTCCGAAGTGTTGTGTTCATTCTTGTTCTGTGCCTTGGATACCGTTCGCATAATTACACCAAGTGCAAGGCCCGTCTGCAGTCATGGCGCACGCTGGCTTCTTGCTTGTTCTCTCTTTGCTGTTGCTGAAGAGAGCACATGTGACCTTGTAGTCCACAGCAGACTGGTGCAGCAGGTGAGTCCCCCCATGATACAGAGCGGAGCACACATGCTGCCCTTGCCACTGGACTGAGAATTCAGGGTGAAAGAAGCAAGTATACTGTGTGATGGACACACTGGCCATTTAAATCGCCAGCATCATAGCGAGATAAAGGGTTTCTACTAATTTAGCCTTTTTAGGGATCAAATGTGGCAATTATTCTGGGCTGTGATGAAGGTCTTGCCATCTCTGGTTGGGTTTCTTGGTTTATTTTGCATAAGGCTTGCATGCTACCTTTAATTTGCTCCCGATTGCATTAAGGCGCTGCAGTATGCAGCATTTGCACAAGGAGAACTTTTCAGATAGCCACTGGAAACAGAAAGGGTATCCATGCCCTTCAGGTATTATGAGGGGCCGCCGCCTAGGTGCCGTAGAAGGGGAAGTCTGTAAACACTGGGCCCTATTGGTGTGATTTGTCATGATGCATGTGTGTCTTGCATGTCCACTTACCATGCCAATAGTTAGTTTTGGTTTATGGGCAGTGCATACAACACCACCTAATAGCCTTAGTTCTTTGACCAAAAAAACAATAAATAAATAAAAAAAGAAAAGTCCCAAGGTGTCCCCTATCCACCCCCTCCCCGCCCCCCAGATTTTATGAGTCTCCTACCCTCCCGCAAATGGTGAAAAGGAATAGTTTGGAAATGTTTGCAGGTGTCATTTGAACACGTTTGTGTATAAAGATAGTATCGCTATCGGCACCATTATGCTATTTGTCAGACAGTTTGTACGTCACATTTGTTAAATAGCAAAGATATGCAAATGATCCGCTGATGTTAGAAAATGTCAGCAGTGATGGAGCCTCTGTACCCTCCACCCTCAGCCCAAAATCCCTTTATGAAAGGATGAGTCCACAGGAATCAGGATCACACTATGCTTATTGCAACTGCCCTGTGCTGTCATTTTGCACATGCTTAATGGCTTAGTAAAACAAGCATTGGCAATGCCAACAGTTTGAGCTTTTTAGTAGGCATGGGAAAGACACTTGCTGGACTGGTATTAACTGGTCATTGATGGTAGCAGGTGCAAAATGGTGTGAGTTCCTCTGAGGTACTACCTCAGCATCTAATAGCAGTGCCTGGCAAATGCCTAATACTGATACACAAGCCACAACTGTTGGCTTTGCCAATGCCTGGTTTTAACAGGGCTTTGGTAAAGGACACGCACAGTGCTTGCAAATCGAGCACTGAAGGCAGACCTGGTTAAGCCATTTTTATTACACCAGTAGCGGGTTTCCAACTCCAATTAAGCCATTAACTTTCAAAACACTGCGACAGTCAGATATGTGAAGTCTGGTTAATTGTTGATCAGAACAGATTATGATGTTATGGCTGTAGGTTGTGATAATACATTTTTCTCCATGCAATATGTATGTGCTATTCTGTGACCTGTACATTGCACGTTGTTCTGCTTTGAGCAACTGAAGCAATGGTTCAAGAGATAGAATTTTCAGACATAATTAAGGATTTTGCAATAGGCAAATCTAGAAGGAAACACATAGTTTAATGTTGGTGGTGTAGAAAGCATATCCTCACTGTCATCTCCTTCTTTCTAGGATTAATTGAATTTGTTTGCCGTGCGGGCATGAACTGAAATGCCAAGTGAATTTTGATGTTTTGTTACATGCTTTTGTCATTTCTGTACTACCTTATTTATTTCATGTTTTTCCAAGTGCTTGTACTTTGGACACATTCATACAGGCAAAAAAGTTCACGTTGAACTGTTAGGTTTTCATTTTGTTTAATAAATGCTTGCTTAAAATCCTTTTCCTTTATTTTCTTACAAAATATATTATTCGAAACAAAAACAAAGTGAAATGTCCTTAATATAGCATCCTCTTGGGGAAACAGATCACAGATATATAATGTTTATATTTTATTAACAACTAGATAATCCATTTAAAGCTTAGAGGAGCATCTGTTGAATTAGACTTGAGATATGGAGGGGCATGGGTGTCGTGTCGCGGGGGGTGACATGGGTTTGGAGGGGGGTGGGAGTAGAACATGGGTTTCGGGGGGCAGGGGGGCCCCCAAGGCTGTCTGTGCTCCGGGCCCCCAGAACTGTTAAGATGGCCCTGTTTAGCGGCTCCCACTAAGGGCGCCTGGAAAAACCAGCCGTCCTTAGCGGGACCCGCTAAAGGAACTCATAATGCGGCGGTAAGGGGTTAACGGCACCGGCACCATTATTGGCGCTATTAACCCTTTACCTCCAACCTCGTAATGACTCCCATTGTCTCAAAATTATAAGTGGAATGTGGGTGGCCAAATAATAGAGAATGTATATCAGTACAAATACTTAGGACAAGTAGTTAATGACGCAAAATCAGAGGCCACTTTTAAAAATGACCTAAAACACAAAATCTAAGATCTTACATTGAAAGCAAAAGTTATACAGAGAAAATATGGTAAATTCTCATATTTACCAGTAATAAAGTTTTACAAGGATAAAGTAGTCCCTGCAGTAACCTATGGGGCTCATTCCAAAAAAACAGCCAGACTGGAATCATCTTGAAGGGGCTTTCTGGAAGAACTTGCTTCCAATACACACATCTTTCCAGATTCAAATTGTCAGGTATGAATTAGGTTTAACTTAATTAAAAGCTGTTGTGGCATGGAATGCATTGATGCTATACAGTACATTTTTAATGAAAGGTGTATACTCGGCCTCGATACTACCGACATTAGACATGAGCATGGGTGATAACAAACCGCTCAAATTGTGGAAACAGGTGTGTATTGTGACAATGAAGAGGGCAATGAATAGGGCAGATATAAATCCAAACCTCCTAATAATGAACCCAGTGAAAGCTAAACTAAAACTGTGGTACATAGACTGGAATGACACTTGGCAAGACTGCTCTAAATACAAGTTATTCATTCCAGATCTATATAGAAACAAAATGAAGCCCAATCCCTCTATACATGACGAAGTTTCCTGATCATCAATATAGAGCTCACATCATGAGTTTTGATCTCTGGCCAACAAGAGAATGATTGCTGTGAGATCAAAAGATAACCTAATCTCCACATGCTGCTTCTGTAATAGCTCTGAACACCCCAAGAAGTTAAAACATCTCCTGCTTTAATGCAGCAATTTAAAAGAACTAAGGCGAATTTCTTTTTTAGATTTTTCGTTGAATATGGAATACTATCCCCATATATTTTTAATGTGCAGGATACATTTTTAAACCTAACAACAATACCGTACTTACTGAAATTAAACATATTGTTGGCACATTAAAAACGAAAATCTTAACACCTGCATGGTGTGAAAAGTTGAAAGTGATATTTGAAAACTGTATTGTTACTATTCTCTGTTCCCTTTTTTCTTTCCTCTTTTAAATATGAAAATTTTAGATGTTAAACTGTGTTCTAACTGAGAAGAGCATGAACAAGTGTGCTCTATGGATGTCTCAACAATCGAAGGAAAATAAGTAAACATGTGAATATGTGGCCGGAAATAAAAACAGTGTTACTATTTGAAAAGTTGTAATTTCACAACTAAAACACATTTTAAAAAATCTTGTTTAAAAAAGTGCCTGATATATTTGGTTGCCAGGCCTTCATTTATGGACTTCTCAGATCCCTTGGAATACTCCCCTGTCAGGAACACTTCTCTGGAGTCCTGCAGATCCACTGGTATACTTCTCTGCTAGGTATCCCCTTTCCCCCAAATATCGACTGCCTTGTATATTTCTTTCACCAGGACTTCTTTTCAATTTCACTGTCCTTTAAGTATGCCACAGTTGTATCACTTAGCTGTATCACTTTTGCTTGCTTAAGGTATTACTTGTTTCAACTTTCCACACATTGACATCTCATACATGGGGACTTGCCAAGATGTGTCCCTGTTTCTTTCTCATTGGTATTTATTTGCTTAGGGTAACACTTGCTCAAACTTTCCCCACATTGACTACTCATACATGGGGACTTGTTAAGTTTTGTTGCTGTTTTTATTTAATTGGTATTTATTTGCTAATGGTAACAATTTCTTCAACTTTACCCACATTGACATCTCGTACATGGGGACTTGTTCAGGATTTGTTGTTGCACTTTACCTGATCAGTATTCAAATGTTCTTAATTCATTTACTTGTGCACATACCTGTAGGTACTCCCCAGGGTTCCAATGCTCTGGCAGGCTCACATGCGCTTTGCAGTGTTCCCGACCTGTGGCGTGTCTCTGAGAGGAAGCTTCCTCTCTGAGATGACCTCCTGTACACTGCAGACCTTCCTCCAACGTTCCTTTCAGCTCTGCGCTGTCCCGCCAGCTTCTCACCGTGACCTGGACTGGAGAATGCTGCTTTTCAGCACAGCCGTATCTGTGTGAGCACCTCTGCTGCTCCCGGTACTCTGATGGTCCTCCAAAGGTACCTGCTGAGTCTCTCCTTCCTTCTCGCCACACCAGTATGTGATTCTCGCATGTGCAAGCTGCTGCATAGATGTGCATGTTCTCTCAGCTTCTTTTGTCACAGCCCTCTACCGTTCTGCTTTCTCTTGGCATGTGGATGCCATTTTTACATTTCTGGTGCGCTTGTGATTTAACCAAACAACTAGTTTGTACATTCAGCTCTGCGTTTCTTTCAATCTGCATCAACTCCTTCCTCCTATTCCTCATCTCAGTACTTGAGGCTTTATGGGAGTTGAAGTCCCTAATGTTTAGGGGATTTCTAAAATAATGATTTTTCGGAGTTGTACTAAACACCAGAAATAGAAGAGGTTATGCGCGTGCGGTGTATATTAGAGGTATGAAGGGTATTTTATCTAAAGTGATTTAAAGGAAGGGGTTTGGGATGCAGATGAAGATTGTTGATTGCTAAATTGTTTAAAGGGATGTTGAAGTGTTAATTCAGAGGTCTATGTAAAATCCTTCCAGTTTAGAAAGTCTTTCCTAGGATATACAACGCATTTTGGTCTTAAGGACCATGTTCAGAGACCAGGTTCTGCCTATATGTTCCTCACTTTTTACTTCTGTGAAAGCTCAATTTCTTCCTGGCAGGCTGTGGAATTTGATTTCTGGTTCTGGTCTACATATATGACCTAGGGTCCTTCTATAGGTTCTTAGTCAAATGGAGTCTTTAACTTTGCAGTGGGATTCTTGTCCTGATGACCTTTGTTTGTGTAGAAAAACGCCTGCTGTGGACACCAGGAGTCCTCCAAACTTTTTCTTTCAAGTGTTGAGAAACGTTTTAAGTTCATGTAAATGATTCAAATCAAGATTTAATTTTAGACACATTAGTAAAGTAGCTTTTTTTGTAAAATTTCCTTATAGATACTTTAAAATTGATCAATAGAATTGTGCACATACATTGCAGTGAGCAATTATTTTTCTGATGCAACAATGAATTTAAACACACGTTTATTTCAGGCAGACAATTTATTTCCTCATTGCAAATGCCATGGGAAATTGGACTTACATTGATGTAAATGGTCTGTGATATAGTTCAAGCTATGTTGGTGGTTTGCTATAACAGATTTAAATTTTGCTTAGAAATATTTGAATGGATCATTCGAAAAACAATGAATTCATATGCATGTGTACATGCAATGTATTGTTCATCCCCATCGGTACAAACGTCAAAACTGTGCAGTTCTTTGAATTGAAGTAGTAATAAGTGCCTTTGTGAGATGTTCACCAATATACATGTTTGTGGAGTGACCACATCTGTTTCAAATCTCTTATTTCTTGCTGCCTTACGTGAAGCAGTGTCCTTGTCTAAATAGTTCATGTGAATATGTTTTACTTATCTCCTTATCTTCTATAATCCCAAGTGGATCACTGTCCATGGACAATGTGGATGAAGAGTCCAATCTGGCCTGGGTTGGCCTTTTGTCTTTTTATATATTTGTTATGTATTACAACAGTTGCAAAAACCTGACATCTAAGATTGACTTAAATCCCATAGTAGAGGAAGGATGGGTAAAACATATTCAAAAGCTCTACTTACCAAAGGATCGGTCAATTACAAAATCAGGAGGAGAAGTAAAAACAGATTGGACCGTGCTCTATGTATCCTCAAAAGTCAAATTGTGAGAAGAGTTTTCAGAATCAATGCTAGAAAGACTCATAACAAAATCAAAAGCTGGACGGCATCCCAAATTTGGTATACAAAGCAGATGCTAATCTATTGGGGAGTATACTTGTATGGCACTTTGGGGAAAATACTAAGATCTGGCCAAATTCCTGAGAGTTGGAGAAAAGCTATACTGGGCCAATATTTAAAAAAGTTGACAGACTAATTACATCTAATTACAGACTGCTGGCAATGATGGATACCAGTCAGAACATTTTCACAGGAGTCCTTCTGGAAACATTGAATATATGGGCAGAAAATAAGAACATATTTAGCCTATTTCAAACAGGTTTTAGGAAGAAATACGGAACAACGACCAACATTGCAGCTCTGAAATGATTGAGAGCAATACGTCCAAAAGGTGGAAATGTATTATACTGCTGTTATGTGGACCTTTCTAATGCCTTTGACCTAGTGTCAAGAAGTAGACTGTGGATCAAACTGGATGCTTGGGGCATCGATCCAGTGCTATTATACTTTATACAGGAAAAACAGGGTTGAGCATTGGGTACTACCCTGTATAATTTATATATGGCGGACATGGACCGAGCCTTATTGGGCACAAGAAATGTTCCACCTACTATAAATGGCATAAAAGTGGTTATGATGGCTTACGCTGACGATATAATCATTTCTGACCAGACACAAATTGGCCTGCAGCGCTACCCCTTAACGCCCTGGAAAAATATGCCAAAGAGAATTCCATGACTATAAATAAGAACAAGACAAGGACAATGGGCCTCATTACAAGAATGGCGCTAAGGGATTACCGGCACCGGTAAGGGCACCGGTGCCGGTAATCCCTTAGCGCCATACTATGTGGTCCCTCAGCGGGTCCTGTCCTTAACATGTGGCCAGACCACACGTTAAGGAAGGGACCCGCTGAGGGACTTCAGGGCAAATAACGGTACCGCTAATAGCAGTACCGTTATTGGCTCCTTCCCTATTCCCATTGAGCCCTATGGGGGCTCAAATGGGAATGGGGAAGGGCCTTGGTGAATGGGGAATTACCGCCCCGCCAACCTTGGAATGGGGCAGTAATTCCCCCATTCACCAAGGCGGACTCAGTAAAATACAGGCGGCAACCATGGCGCTAATAGCGCCATGGTTACCGCCATCCATGTAATGAGGCCCAATGTGTCTGAAAGACTCTCATAGAAAGTCAAAAAAGAAATCATGGTTCTTGGAAGGTACGAAATTGGAAATGGCAACAGAAGTGCTATATTTGGGCTTTCCCATCTGGGCGACACCATCTGTATTGCATCATAAAGAATATATTGTACCTAAAATATGGCAAAGGTGGTTGGCCATAAAAAGTTACATGGAGCACAAAGGAAGTGGAAACATAGAAGGTTTTTTACAAATATACATCTAGTGTGTGCCCGGCGATACTGTATGCACTTGAGACATTGGCCCTCATTCCGAGTAGGGTGGTTAGGGATACCCGGCACCGGTAAGGAGACCGGTGCCGGTAATCCCTTACCGCCCTACTACGAGGTCCCTTAGCGGTCCCTTCCTTAACGCCTGGTCTGACCAGGCATTATGGACGGGACCCGTTAAGGGACCTGGGCGCAAATAACGGGCTTGGCATACGCCAGCCCATAATATGTGCCCTCCCCATTCCCATTGAGCCCTATGGGGGCTCAAATGGGAATGGGGAATGGTTTGGTAAATGGGGACTTACCGGTCGCCCAAAGCTCGGAATGGACCGGTAAGTCCCCATTGAACCAAACCGGAGTCGGTACCGGTATGGGAGGCAGTCATGGTGCAAATAGCGCCATGGCTGCCACCATACTCGGAATGAGGGCCATTGTCAGAACAGGAAATTGGGTGGTTACCGAAAATGGAAGGGAAAATCCTTCGATCTATATGAATATGCCTAAGGGAGTACCAGTAGAGGCTCTGAGATTCGAGTACGGATTAGAATCCTTACTCTCAAGCTGGTCCATTAAAAAAACACTTCTCCATTTAAAAATCAGCAAAGGGGTAACAGGTACGAAGCCTCTTCTTCAGATAATGGGAAAAACAACAAAAGGTGATCTTTCCAATTATTTCATCAAAGAGCAGAGCCATTTTTCAGACTCCTATCTGTGTTCTGTGGGTCTAAAAATAGAAACAATATGTGAATGACCAGACTACTGCCAGTCATCAAAAAAGAAATTCAAGGAGATGGATAAGATAAAAGACATAGGGCCTCATTACACGGACGGCGGTAAGGGTTAACGGTCGCCATTAATGGTAACGGTGACCGTTAACCCTTACCGCCGTACTACGAGGTCCCTTTGCGGGTTGGGGAATTTAACGCCTGCTTTTTGCAGGCGTTAAAATCCAACCCGCAAAGGGACCTTGGTGCTAATTACGGCACCGCAAATTTGCGGTACCGTAATTAGCACCTTCCCCATTCCCATTATGCCCTATGGGGCAAAAATGGGAATGGGGAAGGGCAATGGTGGAAGGGGGAATTACCGCCCCACCAACCTTGGAGTAGAGTGGTAATTCCCCTTTCCGCCAAGGCAGTGCCGGTAATTTACCGGCATGGACCAAGGTGCTAATAGCACCTTGGTCCACCGCCTACCGTGTAATGAGGCCCATAGATAGTCTGTGTAAGCTGAGTAGATACACAGAGTACTCTCATCAAGGTTTCGATAGGAGCAAACCTAGAACCTATTTAACAAAATGGTCTAACCCATCATTGAGGAGATTTACACTGCAATTAAGGCTCAATATACTCGAGACCAAAGACTATACAAACAAGTGGAACAGGACTGATCACCAAGCTGAAGACAAAATGTGTAGGCACTGTGACATAGAACTGGAAACAACTCGCACCTATTGACTGCTTGTATAGTTTTGAAACCCCTTTATATCAAAGGCTACGGAGGGCGTGTAAGGAACATGGAATACATAAACAGGGATCAGTTCTGGTCAGACTTGCTTGGGGCAGAATCTATAGTTCATAACGCTGCAGCCTATGACATATGGCTAAAAGCTATGAAGTAGATATGATTTGATAATGCTTGGCAATAATTTTGATATTATAAGTATATGCCATCATATCTATATAAATAGATGGAGGTTTTTTCTTTATTTGTAACCATGGATATTGATGAATTTCTTTTATTTTTTAGTGAAAGTGATTTTTATTGTTTTTATTTTAGGAAATGTCATTTTTACTTTTTGAATTTAAATGCAAAAATGTGTTCTTGATTGAATATAAACTGAAAGCATTAATATTTTTTTTTAAAAAAGATGGATATTTGTTATGTCCTCCTGTTGTGGACTCTTCCAACATGTTTAGAATCTATCAATAAAAATGACCTAATGACTATTGTATTTAACGAGTATGTAAAATCACCCTTAGAGCAACGCTGCTCTTAAGACATTACTCCAACTCGAAACGTTGATGAATGGCCATTCCATTAGCACTAGAGGAACGTTGCTGCTTGCAGGGGATTTCAAACTGCAATGTCAGCCCGTAAATGAGTTGCCAACATTTCTAGATGAAGAAAGCAGAATTGAGTTATTCCAACTCTGCAATTGGCGAAACCAAGATGCCTGTTTAAATATCCTTTGGAATCAGCCCAAATTCTATTTAGAATGGGGATCAGTGCATGCAATGGTCATGTAGTAGGCAACATTCCACCTACCCCTAGATATTCAAAGGGATCCACCTGGAGTCACATTGATTATGTTTTACTAGGCTGACTCCATTGGAAAACAATCCAGGGGATGAAGGTCCATGTGAGAACTGAAAGTGACCATAATTCTATCTCAATTGGGCTAACAATGCACATAGCTAAGTAGTACAGGGACTTGCCCCCATGTAGACATGTTCTGACCAGTGCTAATAATAGGAGGAGGCTGCAATGTGGAAAAAATAGATCTCAATTTGACTTTGCATTAATCTTTTCTAAAATGTTGCCCCAAAATGACCAGATGATCTGGGAAACCAATAAGACTATAATAGGGATTCTCTGTAACAACCTGGCCCAACCCTGTAAGACCATAGCAATAAAGCAAAGAAAAAGAGAAGCGTAGAATGTTATTCTCTCGAATGTAGAAGGAAAGAAACCAAATTATTTCATGCAGTGAAGTCTTCTAATTAATGCGACCAGAGACTGATACCAACAATTAGAAAATAATGTAAAGAAACGGATAAATGGAAAAAGGCAGGTAAAATGCCAAACGATAGAAAGCTCTGATTCAAGAACGAGAAATAAAGACCAGAAAGCCCTTTGGCAGTTTGTTTGTTTGTTTATTTTTTTTATGTAGCACGTCTGACCCAAAGGTATCTGGGCGCTAGGTTAAGAATAACGGTTACATGGTACATTTTATACAGGTGAAATACAATTTTATATAGTCAAACATAAAATTAAAGTACATTTAAAATAGACAGTATGAAGGGATAATTGGTAAGAGCAGTAAGATGTGGTATAGCATGGTAAATTTAGTTTTTGTTAAGTAGCCATCTGATAACGTGACTTTGGAATTTATCAAAAGATTGAATGGTTTTAATATTCTGTGGGAGTGAGTTCCATAACTGTGCCGCTAGATCTGAGAAACTGGCACCGCCGGCTCTTTTAAGGTTGTACCTAGGCATCACTAGGCAGGAGGTGTTGCAAGATCTTGTGATTCTGGGAAACAGTTTCCAGGTGAATTTGTCAGTGAGATATGGTGGACCTTGGTGGTTGAGAGTGGGTGAGGCAGATAGTTTTTAGGTCCATTTTCTCTTTTATGGAAAGCCATTTGTGTTGCTTTCTGGTAACTGAAATATGCTCTCTTCTAGGGATGTTTAATGCTGCTCTAAGCGCATTATTTTGCAGGATCTGCAGTTTGTTTGTTATGGATTTATTTGCGCCCAAGTATAGGCCATTTCAATAGTCCAATTTGGATTGTATGAGAGCTCTGGCCAGTGTCAGGCAACTGTTAGAAGACAATAATGGTCTGCATGCCCTAATCAGCTTGCCGGTATAGGCGGTGGCGGAGGCGGTCATGTTTACCTGTTTAGTTAGATAGAATGGGCATCAAGATAAAAACCTAAGGTTTTTACATTTTTGGCGACAGGTATACTATTCCCATCAATGGGGAAGTTTGCACAGTTGGGGCTCAATTTTAGAAGGTTGTTAGGGGAGCCGACTACGAGTAACTCAGTCTTATCATTGATTGATTGATTGATTTATTGATTCATAGAGCGCTTTACACCAAGGCGCTGTACATTGGAACAACATAATAGATAATAACATCAACAATATAACAGATGAAGCAAAGTTACATCATGAATCATTCGATAAAACAGTGAAAAGAGCAATTAACTGAAGGGGAGGGGAAAAGGGGAGTGGGATTAGTTGGGTGGGAGAGGGTGGTGCAGAGTTGGAAGAGGGAATCGAAGGGAGAGAGAGGAGGGAGGAGAGGGGAGTGAGAAAGTCAAGGGGAAGAAAGGGGGGCGAGAGGGTAGAGGGTGAGGTTTCAAGGAGGAGAATAGAGATGGAGGGATTTAAGGGAAGTGCGGAAAGAGGGGAAGGTGGTGGTGGAGCAGATTGTGAGAGGGAGTGAGTTCCAGTGTAGGGGTGCGAGGAGTTGGAAGGAGCGAAAACCAGAGGAAGCACAGGGGGATGGAGGTACAGTGAGAAGGAAGTGGTCAGCAGAGCGAAGGAAATGGGAGGGGGAGTAGAAGGAGAGAAGGGAGGAGAGATAATGAGGAGCAAGACCATGGAGGGATTTAAAGACAAGGCAGAGAAAGTAAAATTTTAGCTGTGAGTGAAATGGTAGCCAGCCAAGATAAGAGAGCGAAGTAGAGATGGAGTCACGGGAGGTGAGGAGACAAAGGGTACGAACAGCAGAGTGGTAGATTGATTTAAGGGGGGCAAGATGAGATGCTGGAAGTCCAAAGAGTAGGGAGGAGCAATAGAAGAGGCGAGAAAAGATGAGAGAGGAGATTAGGAGTTTGGTAGCGTGGAAAGTGAGAGAGGGACGGATTTTGCGAGTATTGTAGAGGTGGTATCGGCAAGTGCGAGAGGTGAGCGAAATGGGCTGGGAGAAGGATAGAGAGGAGTCAAAGAGAATGCCTAAGTTACGAGCTTGGGGAGAGATGGGGAGATTGGAGGGAGGAAAATGAATGAAGGGGGGAGGAGATGGAGGGGGAAGAGAGTTGGAGGGGACGAAAAGGACTTCGGCTTTATCAGTGTTAAGAGAGAGAAAGCGGGAGGACATCCAGTTCTTAATGGCAGTAAGGCAGGAAGAGAGTTTTAGGTGAAGGTCAGTTGAGAAGGAAGAGAAAGAGAGAAAGAGTTGGGTGTCGTTGGCATAGAAATGGTGGGAGATGCCAAACGAGGAGATAACAGGGGCAAATGAGGGAGGTGTAAAGAGAGAAGAGGAAAGGACCAAGTACAGAACCTTGGGGAACACCGTATTCAAGAGGAAAGGAAGGAGAGGTCCGGCCACCCCATGATACAGCAAAGGTACGGGAAGAGAGATAAGAAGATAGCCATTTAAGAACAGGGCCTTGAAACCCAAAGGAGGAAAGAGTGTGTATAAGGAGAGGATGATCAACAGTGTCAAAGGCTGCCGAGAGATCAAGGAGAATAAGGATAGAGGATTGCTTGGCATGGCGAGCAGATAGGAGGGAGTTAAGGATAGAGGTAAGAGCTGTTTCTGTGGAATGTTTGGGACGGAAGCCAGATTGGAAGGGAGGAAGGAGAGAGGAAATATTGACAAAGGATGAGAGCTGAGAGTAGGCAAGGCGTTCAAGAAGCTTGGAGAGGAATAGTCAGAAGGAGAGAGTGTGGAATTGGATGAGTGATCAGGAGTGGGAGGAGAGAGAAGACAAGAGAGATTTTGGAAGATACGATGAGGGTGGGAAGCTTGAGAATGGAGAAGATTAGAGTAGTAGGAGATTTGGCTGAGGCAAGGTCGGAGTTATATAGTGCGTGGTAAGAGAAGTAAGAGGTTTGATTAGAAAGTGAGGGAGTTTTGAGCCAGAGTCTCTCCAAGCGTCGGAGAAGGCGATGCATAGAGCGGAGATGGGGTGTAAGCCATGGTTGAGAGGGCTTCCGGGTTGGACGGAAAAGAGAGGGGGGTCAAATTGATCAAGGGCAGAGGAGCTAGAGGAGTTAAGGGAGGATAGAGCATCATTCGCAGATAGTAGGGCGAATTCTTGGAGAGATGGAGGAGAAGAAGAACAAGTATCGAAAAAGAGGGCAGCCTCGAAGTTATGAAAGTCACGTCGAGAGTAGATTGGAGATGAGAGATTATCAGTAGAGGAGTGGGAGAGAGGGGAAAGGGCGATTGTGAGTAAGGCATGATCAGAGAGATAAACAGGAAGAGAGGAGAGGAGGGATCGGAAGAATTGAAGATGTGGTCAAGGGTGGAGCCAGAGGAGTGAGTGGGGGAGGAAGGAAGGGGGGAGAGGAGGTAGGAGTCAAGGATGGAGAAGAGGGGAGAAGATTGGGGAGGAGAAGGAAGATGAATATTAAAGTCACCTAGTACTGATAGAGGAGAGGTGGAGGGAGAGATAAGTGAGAGGAGGTGATCAAGGTCTTCATGGAAGGAAGAGAGAGGGCCAGGGGGACGGTAGATGATCAGGAAGGAAATAGGGTGGGGAGAGGAGAAAAACTTGTAAAGGAATTCAAAGGAAGGGAAAGAAGGGAGAGATGGAGAGGAGGAGGAGGAGATATATTTAGGATGATAGAGGAGTCCAATGCCTCCACCGTGGCCACAGGGGCTTGGGGTGTGAAAGAAGGAGGAAGAGGAGGTTGTTAGAGAAGCAGCAACAGAGGTATTGAGAGGAGGAATGCAGGTTTCAGTTAGGAAGTGAAGGTTAAGGCGAAAGAATAAGTCAAGAACAGCTGTGGTTTTATTACAGATGGATCTGGGGTTCCAGAGAGCCAAGTTCATGAGGGCGGAGTGGCTGGCAGTAGGGGGTTACAGAAGATTAGGACGGTGAGAGAAGGTAGGAGTGTGACTGGAGGAGTGGGGGCTAGAATAGTGGAGAGGAGTGGGCATTAGTAGGAAAAAGGAGAGTAGGAGGGAAAGGAGAAGGTGGAAGGGTGGAGAGAGGGGGGAGAGGGTGGTGGAAAGGAGTTTTGGAAGATCGCATCACAGAGGAATCATATAAAGGACGAGTAGAGAAGGGCCGTTAGAGATGGCGAGGATAGGACCAGTATGATAGTTACAAGAAGGGGAGTGTGCAATGGACGGATCTAAGTGAGGGATGGGGAGAGGATAGTAACAAGATATGAGTAACGTGGGGAGGCACCAGTCAAAGGGAGTAGGCACTCGAAACTGGAGTCAGAGATGATCAGGAAGTTGAGACAGGAAGAATGAGGTACGAATTCTGGGCTGCTGCACCTGATTATGAGTAGGGGGGAGCTGCAGGTATTAGTACTTAGAAGGAATCACAGGGGTATGGGACCCGGGTGAAGGAAGTAGGAACTGGTGAGGGGGTGCTGGGCTGAAGCCCTTATTCTTGGATGGATAGGGCCAGAGTAACCAC